>NW_005187406.1:1195013-1204540 GCF_000239375.1 Pundamilia nyererei
GGCCATGGGATGGGGTATTAGTGCAGTTACAGCAGGTCGGTCCTGTGTGTGTGTGTGTGTGTGTGTGTGTGTGTGTGTGTGTGTGTGTGTGCGAGCGTGTAGGAGATAGAGAGCTTGAGTGTGGGGACTACTTCACAGTAGCCCAATTAGGCTGCAGAGTGCTTATGTATTTCAGTAGGGCGCAGTTATGTGTGGAGGCAGTAGTGGGTTTTAGAGGGAGAAAGGGGGGGGGGCAAATTTTAGGGCAGATTTGGACGGATAACCCGGTTGGGGTAAAATTAGACGCAGGCCTCTGAATTTGACCTCAGGCCCTCAGCATGACCCCAGGTCACTTAAGGGTCACGGGGCACAAAGCAGAGCACTGACCCTGCACAGGTCAAGCATGCAGGCGGCTGAAAGGACGCCTTTGTGGGGCCTGGCATGCTCACTATTTCCCATGAGCACCAGGGGGACTGTGTCTGCCCAGGAAACTGGACCAGAGAGTGAGCCAGAAAAAGGTGTGTGCGTGTGTGCATGGAAACCATAATTGATTTGTGTTTATATTTCTGCTTGTTTGCCTTACGATTATCACCAGTGAAGGTCATAGTTAATGCTGATTTCTTATGAAAAAAATGTAAAAATTATTTACCTTTGCATGCTGTGGTATGTGTTTGTTTTTGTGCATTTGTAATAACACAACTCAACTAAACTTCATGTTTTAAGTTTCAGCTGAAGGATCATTTGGTTAAAAGAAACATTTTCAGTTTCTCAGCCAATTAATCCTTTGGGCTTATTCCCTGTTAAATCCAATGGTGCTTTTCTTAGTAGCCGGATGGTTGAAATTTTAGAGTTAAGTGATATTTTACTTGTATTTGAGTTTGTGTCAGAGTGAGAGATGGCTGAGAATTTTTAGGTACGCCTGTGGTTGTTGCTCGTGTACATCTGTTAGCGCCTCCTTATTGAGCGCATGCACGCAGCCTCCAGTCCTGTGTGTGGCCCTCAGAGAGGGAGAGAGAAGCCCTCTGCTCCAGTAATCACATTTAATTACGCACCAGCATTAGACAGCCTATGAATAGGGTTTTTAGGCAGGCCTCTCACACAGAAATTGGCTGCATCCAGCTGAACATTGCCCACCTTTGTCCTGCCCGTCCTACTATATTCTATTAAGACTTTGTCATTTGACCATCATCAAAGCAGCATGCTCTAGCACTAACAACTGCACGACTAATGCTACACATTAAAAAAACGGGAAGGTAAAGGGAACAATAGGCGTTTTCTTGGCTGAACGACTAGCGTCTGCCCCATTAATGAAGCAAATGGACCACACATTAGACTTCATCCACAATTACGTAGCACCTAAAATCGCAGATAAAGAACACATAGTCTCAAGAAAATTCTCCATGTCTGCTTATCTGAGGTTTAAGCAAAAATCTGTGGGTGCTTCTTTCAGACACAAGAAGTGGAATTTACTTTGTTAATCTCCAGGAGGAGGGGAGGGGTGGGGTGCGGGGGCTTCCTGCACTGTGAAATCAATTTGAAAGCAGAACAATTTTTTTTTTAAGATGATAGGGGATTTTGTGTTGCAGAGAGGAAGATGCCAAGTCACCATCTGCACCGCTCAGCTCTGTTTGCATGCGTGATGCGTGTTTACGTGTTAATATCGACTTTAATCACTGTGTTTACATGCGGTAAGAATTCTCGGTCGGCGCCTGTAAACATCACAACTCAGACAGTTTGCACCCTACATTAAACATGTTACTGTCCACTGTGTGAGGCTACTGTAGAATTAATGGAGAAAGTCTGGATAGCAATGCAAATTAAATATCTACGCATTAATACTGATAAACAGCAAGTCACTGTACTTGACTTGAGTCTCGGTCTGTTGCCAGGATCTGCTCATATATGAGCACAATCGTGTTGCATCACGTTGCACTATACCTCATTACCATGCAGGTGTACAACACTGCAGCAACCTGAGGAGAGTCTCCCTCTAATTATGGGCAGCTTTGTGCTGGCACATGCAAAAAACTTATGAGAGTGTAAATGTTAGATACAGATAGTTCATTTAGTAGTACCGTGATGGTTATGTGATTGTTGGGGATGTGTGATGTGGTTTTCAGTGTTTGTGCAGGCAAGAACAATAGGTTCAGACAGTAATTGGCCACCATGACCAAGACTCCTGGAGCCTCTTAATCAGAGCCAGCATTCATCCTCAGGGTGGGTAAAAGATGTTGAAAACCGATGCAAGGTTTTAAAGATTCAGATCTACAGGATTTAAGACATTTTACAGTATGAAACCATCTATGAAGATAAAGCTGGCAGTGTTACTGCGGCCTAATATAATTTTTTACAGCAATAAACTGTTGTGGTATGGGCACATTGTAAATTAACAGTTTTATGCTGCTACTTTTACTTTACTGTAATTTCATGGGGAAACTTGTTGGTGTATGGCATTAAATCATTTTAGTGCTTCTCTTGTACTCTTTTGTTCTTATCCCCTTTTTGCTGTTTAATATGTTGTTTTTTTAAGATCGAGTTACTATTTTTCCTGATTTTGCATAAATGAGAGAGCAGTTAAACAAGCATCCAGTTGCATCGTCTAATAATCCTTTTACTAAACCAGAGAAACTTCAAATTGTGATCTATATTGCAAGAAAATATAATATTCTAATAAGAGAAGGATGTAAGCACAAATGGCAAGTAAATGTATTCATATAGTCCCTTTCAAGATAGAAATAAAAACCAGAGCATTTATAAAGCAACATTAAGAAATAAACAGTAAAACGAAATGAAAGCTTCAGCTGTTTTTGAAAGAACTACACAATAAATTAAATATTGCACAAAATAATTATAGCTTTGCAACTTTTATATTTCAAAAAATCCAACACAAAACATCTCTTCACTCCTTTTTCCCCCCTCAGTGAAACACGCTGTGGTGTTGAAGTAACACGTGGCGCTGCTAATGATCTCGCCACTTTAAATGTTTATGTTGTTAAATTCACTTCTCTTGACAGCAAACGAGACAAATTCTCTACTTGAGCCCCACACACCGTCTCTGAGATAGTGCCCAAACCTGCCATAAATCCAGTGTGTTTTTAAAAGGCCAGACTCATAAAGAGAAGGGGTGACAGAGCAGCACTGATGGGTCAATATTACCCCCCACCTCGTTGCACACACACACACACACACGCTAAGATGTCACTTGCACGGTTAACGTCCACACATACAGCTTAAGTACACCCACACAGTCACATTTGCATGAAAACACCTTCAGTCAGATTCATATACGAACACTGTATATATATCCAACCAGCCCCCCACACACTCACAGTGCACAGTGAAGCGCATAATGTGCAGTATGTTCACTCCTGTATGTGTGTCTATTAACATGCACACACTGGCCCAGTGTGTTGTGAATGGTGTGTTTGACTGGAACAGAATGACTGTGGGGATTCATGCTGGGTTTCCTCTATTAAACTCTGCAATAAGGCTCACTGTGTATGAGAGTGCTGACGTCCCTGCCCACCTCAATGATCTACAGCCTGTGTGCGCATGCTAAACTCTCTACCTGTTCCCAATGATCTATGGCTCCGGGGGATTTTATATAGCATATACGAACATTTGTGTGCATTTGTGTGTGTTTAAATCAATGTTTGCGAGTGAGCGTGTCCACATGGGCGTGCAGCTGCATGCTTCACAGACTCCGTTTGCAATGGTTTGGGGTTTGGCACACAGAGGGAGGGAATTCCTTTAGATTCGGACCGAAACAGAGGAGGGTCTCACTGGTGACTCCAAACTGCTCCAAACCTCGGATAGAGGGGGGTGATAATTTACAGTCCGAGTGGGCTGCAACTAAAGGGGACTCAGTAAAGTGGTTGAAACAGGCCGGCCCGTATATCTCCCAGTAATTGACGGCATTTAAGCCGAGTGCAGAGTTCAGAGCCAGGAGAGATGGTGTTACCCCAGGTTCTCTTCAGGTTCCTCCACTCCTCCTTTCTCTCTGGCTGCTTGCGGCTTGCTCGGCAGAAACAAGCTTTTCATTTGAAACGCTCCTTTATGTGGCTCTCTGGTGCCAGCGGCATCATTAGGATTTTAGGAGGGTACTTATCACATGAGCAGCCAGGTCCTTACCCACGAATATGAGGATTATTTCTGCTTTTTTTTTTTTTTTTTAAGTGCTTTACTGATTTATTACGGACAGCGATAGAATAGACAGGAGTCTGAATGGCCTCAACAAATCTAGTAAACAGCTTTTATGATAGGATCCAGACTAAAAACTTTGCTTGTTAACAAATATGTATGTGAAACCACTATCAATATAATGGTTGAAGAGTTTATCATCACTGCTTTCAACTCTGTTGACCATTTATAAATCGTACAAAGGACTATTCACTGCAGAATATAGTAGGCTCACTGGGGGGTGGCAATCATGGAAAATATTCAGGGATGATTCCTTTAGAAGCTTTATTTCTGGTTTTGTTTATTTATTGTATTTGATTTATTTATTTTTGCATTTTTTGCTTTTATTTCGATAAATGCAGACAATCTCAGATCCCTGATTACTGCACTAAAATTCACAACAGCAAACCCTTCCACCAAAAAGTCACCTTCTTCTTACTAGCACATGACAAGGGGGAAAAAAGATTAAATAAAGATTAAACTAATAATTAAATAAATACACATTAGGAATGCATGAAAAGGAATGTTTTTTAAAAGGGAATTAAAAAATTGCTGTCTCTGGGTGATTTTAAAAGTTAAACTGGAGGTAATATTTCTTGTAGGAGCAATTCATTAGGCACGCCGTTTACTTTTACTTTCATATCTAAAACTTATATAACAACAAGCTGTTCTAAATGGTTGTTAAGTGTGGTTGTTAGTCTGTTTTGGTTTGGTTTAGTTCGGATCGGTTTGGTTGTCCGTCTCTGTGCGCGTGTGTTAGCCCTGTTAATGAGACCAGTCCAGGATCTGTCCCACCTCTCACTCTATGACAGCTGGGATTGCTTCCAGCCCCTTTTGCAGTTCTCCTTCTAGGGTGCTGAGGCCTTAATATGAAAAATCTGAGCAAAGATCGTAGGTCACAGTCAAACTCACAACTCCAGATATGTGTTAACATCCCCAATAACATCACGCCAGGATGGAAAAAGAGTGACTGATGATGCAAATCTTAACTAACAGCTGCTGGGTTTGTTTTTTTTCTATTTTTTGTTCTTTTCTGTCTCTTAATACTTGTGTGTTAATGGATGCGGCTCCTCGCCCTATAAACAGGAAATATCTGTTAAATCCCAGCAAATAAGACACATGCACAGCCATTCATTTATCAGCACAAATTATGGCCCGAGTCTCACAGTTATGAATGTCATCTCAGTCTTGCCAAAGCACACATCCAAACACCTCAAAACGCACTCACTGAGGTTCGTTTTCAGCATCATAATCTTATTTATTTAATTTTTAATTATTTCTTGCTCTATTTTCAGTATCAAGACTCGGAAGGGCCTACGCACCCTCGTTCAGTCCCCTACATACTTTTCCACATTCCTCCCATTTCTTTCTCTCCCTTGAACGATAGATATACTATCCTCCTTCCCTCTCTCCCTTTTCACATGCCTTCCCCGCCTCTACTTGTTCTCCCTTCCTCTTCCTTTCTTCTGCTCTCATCGAAATTCAGCGGTGTAATTCTCTCTCCGAGGACACCATTGATCTCTCCCTTCCCGCATGTTTGAGAAACACTGGGCGGGCAGAGCTGGGATTTTTAACGTATGAGGGGAGCAGCGGGGAAACGGTGAGAGGAGGAGGACGAACAGGAGAGGGGATGACAGAAGCGAACTAGAGAGGAACAGGAAACAGAAAGAGAAAAGGGGGAGAGAGGAGAGAGTGAGAGAGAGAGGAGAAAAAGCAGTGGGGGGAGAAGGGGGAGGCAGAAGAGGACTGCCAGCCCCCCTCACTCCCTCTATAGTGACTGCAGAAGAAAAGACACGGGCTTTCCTCGTGATCACATCTTCCGCCCCTCTTTTTGAAGCACAGAGAGACAAGAGAGCAGCTATTTACTGGAGCACACACATAATGGCCACTTTTATTTACTTTCGTCCATTTAGCTTCTGCCAAGGACTCTCTAGTGTGTGCGCCAAAAACAGAAACCCGAGGTGTTTTACAAAGTACCAAAGTCCCCCTCCTCCTCCTCCCCCTCCTCCATTTTCTCCTCTATATGCATGTATTTGGGTTCCTTATTTACTTGCTTATAGCTAATTCTTAACCACCCACAAAACAAAACAAAAAATCCAAAGCAGAGGTGATATCCAACCCCTGCTCAACATGTGGCCACATTTATATATGACCTGCCTTCAAATCTCCTTCAGGCCAGGCCACATCCAGACTCACACACAGACTCCCCTACTCTGACATCAGAAAGGTCACTAGTACTACCCAGGCGGTGATGGAGCTGACCCTCTGTCCCGAGGCGGGCCGATGACCAACCAGCCTTCAGCAGCAGCAGTCGTCCTCTCTTCTAAGTTCACCGCTGACCTTTAAGAGAGTTTCATTGCTACCAGACCTCAGACAAACTGCAGCTCATCAGGCAGAAATGCGTAATCCCCCTCAGCCTCACGCAAGTCAGACTTTCTGTCTTTACACAGGTTTCGTTTTTGTGTTTGTTTCTTTTCCCCACCTTCATATGGAATTTATTTAATTCCTTTAAACTCAACATTAAGAAATAGCTACAGTTATTTATTTATTTTTAAGATTTTTGTAAAAGTTTGCATCTTAGTACACCAAATCTGATCATCTCCTTTTATTTTACACATATACATTTGTTGTATTTATTTATTTTTTCTCTGCACATATTGTACATTTTATTCTGTATGTTATTTATTGTGATCACTGCTTGCCTTTCTTTTAGCACCAGCATGGGAGAGTACTCTAATTCTGTTGCACTATTATACCGAGAATAACAATAAAGGGGTAAATATTTAAGGAAATTCCACATTTTTAAAATTTATTTTTAATATCATTTTAATATCAAATTTCTACTAGTCTGAATAGTTACAGTAAAATATTTTATTTCAGGTCAGGAATAAATTTTTTGAGCTTTTAGTTACCCTTTAAAAAAAAGACATTTAATAACCAAGGAAGGTGACACTTTTTTATTTTAGTGCATCTACAGACTTAATATTTCAAACGTGTCGTCTTCACTGGTTGAATAATGACGCAAAATAATTTAATATTTCATTTAATTTCTCAACTGCTGAGCTGGGGTGAAGAGTTTTCTTTTAAACGTCTGAACAGCCTTCATTTATTTATTTAGAAGTGGTATAAGCGGTCTTAATACAAAGTGCTCGTTTTGCAGCCTGTAAACTGCCCTCACCCAAAATTACAGGTTTTCTGACCATATTTTCCTCTTGGTTTTGTAACCGGATCGCATCCATTTCTCACTTCTTACTTTTTTCCCCACTCATTGTGTTCTTTATCACCGAAACTTCATCTGTTGTGTGACTAATCATCCCGCTCTTGTTTTCTCTTTCGCGAAAAAGAGAAGCCACTTTCTCTCAAATGAAGCTCACAAGGGGGCTGATCACAAGACGGAGCAGGTCGTGTGTCTTTCTCTCTTCCTGCCTCGTTGTTCTCGGTGTGTGTGTGTGTGTGTGCGTGTGTGTGTCTGCTGACAGTACAGTGACGGATGCCCCTCTTGCCCTGTGCTTGATGCCTTTACTTAGGGGCCTCTGAGCCTCCTGCATTCAAAAACAAATAAGCTGCCACATAAAGATCATCCCTCATTTCTTCTCAAGTCACTCAGAGCCTCGTCCCCCGACACAAACACACACAAAGATGTACCAATCACTAACGTACCAACTTCCTTTTCAAAAGTATCCCGCGTTCACTGCATTGCATTTGTGAACCAGGCACACACGGCTCAACGCACACACACAAACGCACACATACACACAAGCACACTAGGGGCTAACATCTGTAAGGGATTTGTACAGTGAGATGATACTCAATAATAAATAATGTGAACATTTGAAACTCATTTCAGTCCCCCTCTGTGCGACCCCAAACAAGGTCAGAGAAAAATGTGTGTGTGAGTGTGTTTTGCAGGAGAAAGGCAGAGAGAGAGAGAGACCCCCGCGCGCACGTTTACGCTATATCTGAGTATTATTCATGCATGTCTGCGATATGACGACTCCCAGAATCCCACAGGTGTTCCCAATTCCCAGTTACAGCAGTGACCTCGCCTCGGTGTCCCCACTCTCACCTTTCACCATTTCCTCTCAAAGAACTGGGGGAAAAAGTCATGTATCATGTTTTCTATCAAATCTCACCTCCTCTGCTAACTTTTAATCTTACGGATCCTTTAATTGGTTTACTTAACGAGGTTCAGATGATTCAGGATCAGACCCCTAGCCCCCTTCCCCCCCTCACAGTGTGCTTTGGTATGTGGCCAGTAGGGGAGGCTGTGGTCCATCCTATAAGGCTCCACAGAGCACAAAAGCAGCTGATGTTGCTGGTCAGAGGTCAGCAGACAGCCTCTGAGAAGCACCAGGCGTTCCAGTTGAGCTGACTCAGAATTTAACAGGCCAAAGAAACCTGAAGAAAGGCAGGGAAGGGGTGTGAAGTCACTTTACACTAAGAGAGAGGAAAGGACTCCTCATCTGTCCTCCACCTACTCCTCCAGCCTTTGACCTCCTTGTCCTCCCTCCCGTCTTCTTCTTAAAGGACGGCCGCTTGCGTATTTTCTTGTGGCCGTGGAAGCTGGAGGTCTGCTTAAAACTGTGACGAGATCACCTCATCTGACCCCACTCTGAAAACACTCAAGTCTAATGTGATGTCATCTACAACAAGACCTCACCAGCATCCACCACCCTTAAAATGAAGCTCCCATTCAACGTGAGCGTTCATGTGTTTGTTGCACATGTGCGTGTGTGATTGCATCCTATAGAGGAATGCAGAAAGGCAGGAACTGAATGTGTGTCTGTGTCCAGTTTCTGGTAGGTGAGGCCGGAGAGGTGGGAGATGACGTGTATGTCAGCTAGGGGTGAAGGAAGATGGAGTAAATCTGACTCTGACACACCTCACCAAGTAAACACACAAGGGTAAATGCACACACACCTTCACATCTGGTGTGGTCATCGGTCCACTTCTCAGTGGATGTGCCCCTCCTCCAACACACACACACACACACATTAATTCCCCCTGTAGTGCTGCTCCTCACCCCTTTCTCTATCACTGGCAAAGTAAACCCACCATGTGAGAATGATGAATGGGCTATTCTGCACCGGAAGCACACGTTGGAAACCTCCTGCCACCCCTGCCCTGCTTCTCTCTCTCTCTCTCACACACACACACACCTGCACACACACATGCTCCCCCACTTGCTTTCTCTTACCCTCTCGAGTCTGTTATCGTTTCTCCTCCTCTTTCTCCCCTGGTGACCTCACAGGCCTCCTTCCTTCCTGGTCGCCACATCTCTCTGCACACACAAGATCCTGATGTCTGTGTGTGTGTGTGTGTGTGTGTGTGTGTGTGTGTGTGTGTGTGTGTGTGTGTGTGGGAGCGCG
>NW_005187406.1:1205102-1207512 GCF_000239375.1 Pundamilia nyererei
TATATATATATATATAAAAATTTCCTTCTACAAAACCTCGACCCAATGTGGAGGAAAAAGGGGGGAAAGAAACAAGTTTCATTTGCTGTCGAAACATTTGTAGTGGAATTAAACATATGGATGCCACAGGCAAACTGAGGGCTGGAATATATTAGAGCCGCACAATGTTACACTAACCCTCCAGTATCTTACACCGCTCTGAGAGATTAATGGAATAAAGAGGAGAGAGGAGGTGGGGAGGTAAGGGTGTGGGGGTGGAGAATTGGGGGGAGAAAGAAAAAGAGTGAGTGAGTGTTCGTCTGTCTTTCTCAGGCTACTGCAAAATCAATATTTTGCCATGATACACAGCTCTCTCCTCGCAGCTTTTTGGCTGAATACATCCAGATCTGCCCATCTAAACCTAAATATTAGGTATCCCGTGCCGCAGTCAGACTTCAAAGGCAATTACGCACATCTGTTTGAAATTGTAGTATTTGATTTGTTTATGAATCTGTTCATTTGAGGTTTTCCTTCTTTTTTTAACAAAATAAAACAGAGGAAAACATACAAATAAAAAATAAATCCCGAGTCACATTGTCTCTGTGCAGCTTTTCCACACGCTCCCGCAAAGTGTAAGTGGGTCATCATTCCTCACTTTACAGATAATATTTTGCATCCTGTTCCAACACGTTGGGTCTCATCATGCCAGCATGTTGGTGTCTGTGAAGAAGAAACCCAAGGAGCAAAACGCTGGAGTGATTTTATTTTATTTTTTCCTATTGTTAAATTAGTGATTTTCAGCACAGCAAGGTAATTGAAGGGAAAGGCTTGTGTGAAAAAATGTCACAGAGAAGAGGAGGAGGAGGAGAAAAAAGGAGGAATGTGCAGATTTGTTCACAAATGAATAGTGTGCTTGTTGTTCTTTATACCTCGAGTAAGGAGAGAATTGAACTGTCTCAAGGGGAGCAGAGCCGGATGTGAAGAGCAGCTCAAATCTCGGGTTTAAAAAGTTTGCGTCATGAATTTAGGTAGGACAAAAAGTGTGACGTTTAAAGAAAGAAGAAACAAAAAGAAGTCATTATGGTTTTCACTTCTTCTTCTACTACTACTATAAGCTCCTGTATTTGACAACAGGGAGATCCCACTTGCTGTGATATGAACTATGAATATGAGTCAGACACCGAGTGTTGTGGTTTGACCTCAATGTATTTACTCGCTCGCTCGGAGAATCTGACTAATATCTATCACAGTTCATGCGGGTAGTTTCATAAACTGCTGTGAAATGAAAGTTCACCTATAATATGATACGTATTATATTTTAATATGTGATCTTTTTTGTGGTATTTTCTTCATATTCTGATTAACAGAAGGCTGTGAGGCTGCAGAGGAAGTGCTGAAATTTGAATTTCAGTTTTTATCTGATGGCGAAAACAGCTGATTGAAGGGAAACGTGGTGTGGAATTTTACACAACAGCTGGTCAAGGATCAGTCCAAACGATAATTCATCGTTTATTCATCACAGCTGATTTATATAAATGGTCCTTTTAATTGTTTGATCAAAATTAGTCTCTTATTTTATAGTTTAATTTACAGCGTAATTAGAAAAAAGGGGCCACACGTTCCTGCTCACATTTGGTTTCAGTAATAACTGACACACACCTTTTAGAAGATTTCAGTGCCATCTTATAATTATTAACAATAATTACGTTCCCGAATAGATAGCCATTCTTTCTATTTCTAGTTCTCCCCGCTGATCCTAAAACTTACCGCACAGTTTGCAGATTTCACGCGAAGGACAGTGAATGCGCCTAAAGAATATTTTTAAATGAGTTCACGTGGTTCACACACACAATCCACCTTCCATTCCCCTCTGACTGGGCTCTCCCCGCATTCGTAATTATTGTTTACATCGTTTACTGCTAAACCCTTTTTTTTTTGCCATGTACTAATTTCACGCTAGACAGCTGCAAAATTATTCAGCATTCTCACAATATGCAAAAGACGTAAATAAATAAATTTTTATTTCCTCTCTCGCTCTCTGGGTAACAATGTGCCAGTTCTGGCCCCCATGTAGCAGTTTGACCTTAAACACGCGCTTTTAGGCACAGACCTGGCTATTGGAGCAGGAATTCCCGGACAAAAGGCGCAGACGGCCTTGCCGCCCCCTCCTGGACTAAATTTGGTAAACCTAGTCCCTGCGCATATTTTACACAACCATCCCGCCTATTACCGCAGCTCGTCCAGATCCTACAGTGTGAGAACGACCCGCCAATTTATCATTCATTGCGGCAAATCATGGCGGAGACTGCGTTTAATTGAGTTTGCATTGTATTTCGTTGCTGGGTGCCTTTCTCGCTATAGGGTGTGTGTGTGTGTGTGTGTGTGTGTGTGTGTGTGTGTGTGTGTGTGTGTGTGTGTGTGTGTGTGTGTG
>NW_005187406.1:1207618-1209557 GCF_000239375.1 Pundamilia nyererei
CCCCCCCCCTCCACTCCTTTCCTCCCGCACGTCACCCCCTCCTCCTCTCAGCTCCGCCTCTGTCTTACAAAACAATCAACTGGTAGTGAATAATGTGCATTGCTCATGTAAAGCGGAGCAACAGCTGCATATTGACGTATCTAAAATAGATTTTATAAATGTAAAAGCACTTACTGATAATCGCAGTGATCGAAAGAAGACGGTTAACAACTGTAAACAAACAAGGCTGAAAAGTTGCCTCCGCGTGCGTCTGATTTCTCCAAAGCAAAGCTGACCATGTAGTGGGATTTTTTTTCTTTCCTCCCAGATGATCAGTTGTTAACATTTCACGTGCTGCCCATTTGACTCAGTTGTAGGCTACTCCACTTCACGGGCCCACCACTTTGTTAATTTGCCTCTTAATTGTCTGCGATGCAATTACGGCGATACGGATGGGCTGCGTGACGCCCATCAGTGCCGCAGGAGGACCGCGCAGGGCCGCTAAATCAGCTCCTTGACACCCAGAACGTCTCCGGGTTATGCCGACAAAACTTGCTGTTTTTGGACCTCGACCGGCTGCTAAAAAGCACCTCAGCGGGCACACACCCCAGCATGCCCCGCTGCTGCTGCTTGCTCCTTGTGGACCCATCCCACCCTACAAACCCTCCACCCGACTGATAGTGGAGTCTAAAAGAAGAAAAACGGACATTTGCACTACATTCAGTTGAAGCCATCTGGTGCAGACTTCTTTCATTGCATATATTCAAACATACAGTCACGCAAACACACACACACACAGCTGTGACGTTTGTCTTGCAATTTTTATTATTATTATTATTTTTAATAATTCAGATAGACCCGACCGGGCTACAACAACTACAGTCACACGCACACACACACAAGCATCGCTTTAAGGCACCCAGACTGCGGCTGACAATGTAACCCCCGCCCCCCTCGTTTTAATTACTTTATGAATATTCATTGTGACTCAAAGACAGGAACTGAACGACAAAATAAAAATGATAAAACGCTTAAGTCTTGGAGTTAGTCAGCTGTTTTTTTTTCCGAATAAACGTCAAATCTGCTCGTGTTCATTCTAGTTTTATCTTTATTTGTTTGTTTCTGTGAGTTTTTATGCGAGAGAGGAGAAAAGCAGTGATGTGCTGTATGCAGCCCAAGCAAATTTCCCCATAGCAGAGCAAAACGGGTATTAAGATACACGTTACAGTTTCGTGTAATGTAAGTACTGTAACTTTAAAAGAATAAAAATAGAACCAAAACAAGAGCAGAAAAAAATAACCATATTAAAAAAAATTGTAACCTCAAGGTACACGCACACACACACACACACACACACACACACACACACACACACACACACACACAGAAAACTTCAGCTCACAACAATAAACAGCCTCAAATCTCGGCTCTGATACAGTAAATTGTTTTTCTTTTTGGTCAAGTTTTTTAAATTTATTAATAAAAAGAAATGTAATTAATTTAAAAAGTAAATAAACGTTATACTGGCTTGACTGTAAGCGTGTTACATTGACGTACCTTTACAGCTGCTTCATTTTATGTATTTTTTAAAATATCAACTATTATTATTTTTTCTTTTTATTATATATCTTTACTGTGTTTTTTAAATTCATATTATTAATGCAGGATTTTATTATTATATTTTGTATTATGAATTTAATTAATAATTTAAATGAAAATGGTCAAATATACGCTTTTATTTGAATGATATAGGTAGCTAGGCAAAAGAAGAACATTCACAGTAAATGCTATTATTATTATTTTTATAACAACAATAATAATAATAACGATTATTATTATTAGTAATAGTAGTAGTTTAGTTTTATTGGGATTTTGATCACTGTGAGGTCCACTTATCAAACACACTGTGAGGAAAAATGAAAATGAAATACACACACACACACACACACACACACACACA
>NW_005187406.1:1209707-1212586 GCF_000239375.1 Pundamilia nyererei
GTTGTGTAATAGTTGTTATTGCTATTATCGCCTCATCGT
Source organism: Pundamilia nyererei (assembly GCF_000239375.1). NCBI lineage: Eukaryota > Metazoa > Chordata > Actinopteri > Cichliformes > Cichlidae > Pundamilia > Pundamilia nyererei. The sequence goes on from NW_005187406.1 coordinate 1,209,747, forward strand.
GCTGCCACAGAAGAGCTGCCTGTCCTGCTGCAGTCACTTTAAATTAACTTCACCAACACGGAAACTCCTCACAGCCACAGAAACGCGCAGGTTACTCTTTTTTTTCTTGGTGCAAACTGACTGAATGTCAGCCAAAATCAGCTTAATGCGGATACGTGTTTAAAGGCGTTTTTCATTAGAAGAGACTCCTCAGCCAAACTCTCGGCGCTCGCGTGTGTTGACGGCGAAACAAACGATCGGCGAAGTGCAAACAAAACGCCGCCTTTTGTCAAAAATATTCAAACCCAACTGTAAAAAGTGCGAATAAGATAATAAGGATAATATCGGCGCATTTTAATGAGCGGCTGTTGCACGCGCTCTGATGATTAGGAGAACTAAAAGCGTGTTCTTCAAAGTGAGCAGACCGGTCCACCGTATGTAATTATGTAAAACGGGCTTACTCCTGCAGCCAGCTTGTAATTTTAGATTTTTTTCTTGCTTTTTCTGAGGACTGTAGGCTTTAATAAAAAGATACAACGTGAGATCAGAAGAAGCAGGGCGAGAGGAGAATTCCCTAAAATTAAATCTTTCAATGTGGAAAACAGACACACACACACACCAACTCTCTCTCTCTCTCTCACACACACACACACGATGAAACCATCATTGTTTTGGGTGGGAAAATATTACTCTCTCACTGGTGTCAGATTTGGTGAAGGTTGTTGAGCGAGTCCTGCTGTTTGATGCAACTAATATCTTAATTCTTTCCTTATATTTAGTTTGTTTTTGTATTTATACATTTAAAAGCATTATTAATGTATTTAACATGTTTATATTTTTGAGTTAACAGAAAGGTTAGACGCACTCGCACACACACACTCTCTCTCACACACACAAAGGATCTCAACATGGCGAATAAACCTCGGCTACAATGATCGATTTATTTGCCGGGTGGGTGAGGGGGTTGTGCCTCATAGTACTTAGTGAAACGGTAATATATTTAATTTAAATTCAGTCATATTTTATATATATTTATAAAGAAAAAATACCGCAAAATTACAGGTTAAATAGACTATAACCGATATAAATAGAAAAAATATTAAAATATTTTAAAGTCTGCAATAATATTCTATAGCTTTAAACGAGCTCAGGATTTTTTTTATAAGTTTAAAAAGAGTTTTTTTTTCTCCATCTATAGCTTATACAGTTAAAGTCTGCTTAACTTTTTGTTTGTTTACGTCAGAAACGAACTGTATGGAAAAGTCAAATTCCACCTAACTCCAGCGCTGATATCACGGCCTTGCTGATTTGCGGCTGCTTGTTGTAAATAACCCCCCTCCCTCCCCAGAATGAAATCTTAAAGCTCCTCACCTTTTGCAAGAATAAAAACAAACAAACAGAGAAAGTGAAAAGAGTAATAGATGGCGTGGTGGAGATTCCGTCCACATTCCTTTGTTTTCTTCAGTCCGTGCTCTCCTTCGTCAGATAAGTGTGTAACATGAGAAGGCAGGACGGGCTGCAGCCCTCCTGCAGCAAAACACACACCTCGTAGGCAAAAGCAGGCTTTTGAAAATGGCGCCCCAGCAAACGCCTCCACCTCCCCTCCCGCCTCCCCTCCCGTCTCCTCTCAGTGTGGAGCGGGGAGGAGGCGAGAGGGGGGCGTGCCATGTGTGCCGTGTTGCGCGCAACGGGGCTGTAGCCTCTGCTCCCGTGTCGGTTATAGAATCTGGATATAAAAACCCGTCCCCGGTAGGCTGTTCGCCCGGCACGGCCGCATACGTTGAGCCCCCCCTCCTCCTCCTTCTTCACGTCGACAGCGAGTCGTCGGAGCAATCAGGGAGGGAGACGCGTCGTGTCATTACGCACCGAATAAAAGCGCACTTTCGGGCATCCGTGGATTTCCAAGCCTTTCCCCACCCCCAACAGCCTACCCTCCCAACCCCTCCTCTCTCCCTCGCTCTCTTTTGAAAATCACAGAGAGGTTTCCCGTTTTCGTCCGCGGCTTTCGTGCGCACACGGGCTTTTCTTCGTCTCCTTCGTCTGTCCGATTAGATCCGTGGCCGCTTTGGCGTGAAAACGAGCCGTCCGCACGCCGCCATTCCTGTTCGCAGGCAAGCTGCTTGTGTAACCGCGCGGTCTAGCCAGCAGCTGAGGCTTCCAGGGGAGAGTTGTGAAGTGGGGATCTCTCTCTCTCTCTCTCTCTCTGGCTCTCTCTTTCTCTCCCTCCTTCCCTCAACGGCGGAGCAGCAGCGAGGGAGAAGAGAGAGAGAGAAAGGAGGAGGAGGAGAAGGAGGGGGAAGCCCACGCTGATAGCTGGAGGGAGCCCCAGCGCGTTGATCCTCTGTGTGTGTTGTGTGCGAGTGCATTATAGTCGTTGCTAGGAAATCCTTTCTGTTAGTGTGTGAGGGAGGACCTGCAAGCAGGATCAGAAGGCAGCTGCAGAAAAAACGAAATCTTTTGCAAAATGAAATAAACTTTCAGTGCTTTTAAATATAGATTCTGGGATTGTTTATGTATTTATTTTAAAAAGCATAAAATCTGGATCTGTTCAGGAATGAGTAGGAGCACATGCAGTGCACGTATGTATTTATAAGAGCAAGCGCGCAGCTTTGTGCGATACACAAACTGATACACGGTGGTGATGAAACAGACGGCTTCATCTATAGTGAAGGAATTGATTCAGGACATTGTAATAAGTGTGTAACAATGCGTGTATGTGTGTGTGTGGTAGTGGTGGTATTTTCAGATAAATCACTCTTGGCTTGCAGAACAGTCAGTCCTCACCTATGTAAACGCACCCCCGAGGGTAACAGATTTATCTGCAAGAGGACCATCCTCCTCCCTCTTTTACCCCCCCCCCC
>NW_005187406.1:1212763-1216600 GCF_000239375.1 Pundamilia nyererei
CAAAAAGGCCTAATAGTGCTCTGCTCACATGATGTGCACACACGCTCACTGGCAGCCACTACCAGCCTTGTTAGATATGTTGAGTCAGTCTCCAGAACATTTACACTAAATACATCAAGTTTTTTTTCTTTTTCTTTTTACAAGCGGGGACTTGATGTAACTTGATACAAAATGCACACTAACTACCATTAATTGCCAAACTTGTGTTGTTTTTTTCTCCACTGGGATCGCTTTCAAATTTAAACCAAGCCCACCTGGGAGGAGGAGGAAGTAGGGGTGTGGGGTGGTGTGGGAGGGGGGAGTTCAGAAACCACACAACCACTGTGACCAACCTTTTCTCCACTAAAGAAATCCTGCAACCGTGCTCACTGGCAGGTCTCCCCCCCTCACCATCCCAACCTTCCTGCAAGACAGAAATATCACATTGTTGTAAATCTATTTTTACTTTATGTGCAGACATCTGAACTTTCAGGCCTGTTATATCCTGTTCAGATTGCACAAGATGAAGTTGCTTGGGTTAAACATGTAGCTCGGTTTGGGAATGTGGGACCTATACATGATCCCCACTCTCTCCCTATTAACTGTGATGCCACGCTGCTCTGCGACATCACCACGGCACTAAAAAATGTATTCCAGCGCCTTGCTTTCTCAGGTCGATCAAGAAAAAGCGTGCGTGTTGGGGGTGGGGTGTCAAAAGTGGATGTTTTGTGTATTTAAGAATGAGTGCATGTACAACCACTTCTTAAAATCTTGTGTACGGTAAACCAGCTTGGTGTTTGTATACCTATCAATCCTGAGCACAGGGAACAGTCTGCTTCATGTCAGGAACAGACTGCATTACCACGGATGTAAAAAAATCATCTGGGGAAGAGGCCACTTGTTGCTGGAGATGACGATTGTCGGCTGAGAGAAGGGGATTGGGGGGTGATGAGAGAAAGAGAATAATTTCATCCGAGGAAGATGGATGGTTTAATGCATCTGCTTCGTGTACTTTCCTCAACAAGCCACATAAAAATATGTGATTTCATTCACTCGTCATCACAGAGGTCACTTCAGTATCCCTCCAACTGATACTGCTATTACATTACTTGTTTCTATTGCATAGGTCAACAATTTTTTTTAACCTTTTTGTTGTATATTTGAGAAATGGACAAATGCATGTTGAAACAAAGAGCAAATCGCTTTTCCCCCTCGTTTTTCTTACAAGCGTATTTGGTTGAAATACAAGCAAATACAGAACATTCGTAATTGCAGCAACCAGAACACATAAACGATCCAGTTTTTCCAAATGTTGCTCTCTTGCCTCTCACCAGCACACTCATCATCTGAACTTTTCACTCATTCAGCCTCTGGTTTTGCCACATTGGTTCAGTCTCATGATCGGTGGAGGGTGTATACACACATGCAGCTGTTACGGAGAATGATCGCTGCAGTACACGGAGGAGCTTTGTCATGGGCTTTACTTGTGCTTCCTGATACAGCGGAGTAGCATTAAGTTACAGTTGCATTGCAGCAGCACAAAAATGCTAAAATACGCAGATTTGTGTTGCTTGTGGTGACCTGAGATTTAACTACCAGGGCATTTGGCGTTTGTGCTTTAAGCTGCAGATGTATGGTATGAACAAAGTCATGTGTTGTCTCAGTGAGTTCCAGTTTTGGAACATCTTAAACTTTAGGACTGGTTCCCATATCTTTTTCATCTGATGTACCCCCGCTGGCCTGTCAGAGACACTCAGGAATCCCTTTGTCGACATCACATCTAACTTTCAAATGGGTTCATGTGACCCCAGTTGAAACTGGATCTAAGTTACTGTCAGCTTGGCATTTACGCTTATGGATTTCACTCAGTTTACCAGTTATCAATTATGGCAAGTGAACTGTCTCAACCACCACTGGCTTATTATTTCAATCGTCTATCCATAACTTTTAGCTATTTGAACTTCATTTAACAGCTGTTCATCAAAATCACCAGTTTACACACTCACTGGCCCCTTTGTTAAGTACATATGTTCTACTGCATGTAACACAAATATCTAATCAGCCAGTCAAGTGGTAGTAAGACTTGCAGCACTTAAAAAAAGTGTTTTAAATGACTTTGAATGTAGCATGGTTGTTGGTGCCATACAGGCTGATCTGAGTATTTCAGAAACTGATCTACTGGGATTTTCTCACACATCCATCTCCAGGGTTTATAGAGAATGTTAAAAAAAAAAGAGAGCAAATATCCAGTGAGCGGCAGCTCTTTTAGAGAAAATGCCTTGTTAATGCCAGAGATCACAGAAGAATGGCTAGACTGCTATGAGCTAATAGAAGGACAACAGACACTCAAATAACCACTTGTTACAACCAAGGTATGCAGAGTATAAGAGCATCTCTGCAGGAGCAGAAGACCACATAGAGTCTGACGATCCCATTCGCATGTGCTCACCAAAACTGGAGAATAAAAGATTGGAAAAGCATCACTTGGTTTGTTGAATCTTGATTTTTGCTGTGACATTCGACTGATTTCAGGAGCTCAGGCTGCTGCCGATGGTGGAATCGTGTAGGGGATATTTCACTGGCAAACTTTGAGCTCTTTAGTACCAACTGAGCATCAATTAAATGCCAAAGCCCACCTGAATATTGTTGCTGACCATGTCCATCCCTTTATGACCACAATGTATCCATTTTCTGCTTCTCGCAGGATAACACAGCATGTCACAAAGCTCAGATTATCTCAAACTGGTTTTGAACATGACAATGAGTTCACTGTCCTCAAATGGTCTCAGCGTCACCACATCTGAGCTTGTGGATGTCCATTCAACAAATCTACAGGATTTGTGTGATACAATCATGACAGTATGTACCAAAATCTCTGAGGAATGTTTCCAGTACCTTGTTGAATCTGGGGCACAAAGAATTAAAGCGTTTCTGAAAACAACCAAGACGTAGCATGGTTTAGCTACTAAAGTGACCACTGAGCATACGTTCAGTCAACTAACAATTTCCTCATGCTGTTGGTAAACAATTTCGGCTGTTAGCTAGCTTTTAGTTAAAAATTTCAGGACGCAAGACTGCTAACTAATCGTTTTACTTCATTTAACTTTTCTCCTAATGGTAGTTAGCTGTTTAACTGTTTATGCATACTATTAGCAAATGATTTAACTCTTAATTTAACTCACTGCTTTAATTCTTTGTCTTCTCTTTTGGTGATTTATGTTTGTTTGCTTTGTTTAGTTTTTCTTACATTCCACATATCCATAATTTTTAGTTAACTGTTACAGGTCCACTCATTTTTGTAATTCAACTGTATTCTTTCTTTTTCAGATTAGTTGAAGTAACCTGTCTGTGTACTCCTGGGGATACTTACCTGAGACTGGGAACATCAGCTCGAGGAAGAAATGCACATGAGAAGTCTACATGACGTGTCTATCTGTTAACTTCCAGCTCCCGGACATGTTTGGCTGAAGTCTCTCATATTCTGTTGATGTTTGGTTTTGCTAGCCACATCTGTGCATCTTTAATCAAAGTCACGGTCAGTCTTTGAAGAGAGATATTTCGCTCAGACCGGAGGCCAAAAAGCTACAAAGAAATGAAAGATAAGTATTAACGACAGTGAAAAGAGGGGTAAGATAGCTCAAGCTACAAAAGGGCCGACTCACTTTTACTCTGATTACATCAGAGTTGAGATGACCTGTGACCTTCCAGCTGGACCAAAAATGGATTTTGACACAAACTTGCCTTTTCTTCTCCCAGGCAACAGCCACCCCGGAGATCACATGACTCTCGAGGCCGGCCACGCCAGGCCGCGTGATGCTGCTGCAGATGTGAAGAAGAAGGAGGGGGGGGTCTAGCCAC
>NW_005187406.1:1216620-1217801 GCF_000239375.1 Pundamilia nyererei
GGGGGGGATTATAAAAGGAAGAAAAGAAGTTTTTAGTGAAAGATTGGAAGGGGAACAAGGGCTAGGGGATGACATGGAGAACAAGCGAACACGTCAGCAGACAGTGAGGAGGGGGTAGGGGGTCACAAAGCTAGCTTTGTTTCTGCTCTGGCTGCTACATTAGCAGCTGCAATAAAAAAAGCTTAGAGAGATGAGGATGGATGGACGATGGCATGGAGGGGTGAATGGCCTGGCATGACATTTAAGAGATGTCTCTGTTTGTCACTTCAGCACACTGTGCTTTAATGCTGGAGCATAGAATATGCATACAGGCCAAACTCGTATAAAGACACGGAGACCTTCGTGGCAAATTCAAGAGAAAGGGACCACTGTGTGCCCAGTGATGTAACACACTTTTATGACTGATATGCATTACAATATGAGAACAGAGATGAAAGAATTTAGTGCTTTGGCAAGAAGTCATATCCCAGGATGCTTTGCTCTCTTAGCTCACCCGTTTGCAGCCATCCCGGTTATCCAGTTGGCCTCGCCTATGGGGTCACTAGGCCTCTATAAACTTGGGGGCTTTCTTTGCAGTCCTGTGTGTGTGTGTGTGTGTGTGTGTGTGTGTGTGTGTGTGTGTGTGTGTGTGTGTGTGTGTGTGCCTCTGGGGCAAACAATCTCCGTTCTCCAAACATCACATGACCATGTAAGCTGTTGAAACCGGCACCGTCTTCAGGTCCGGTGGCACCTTGAAGTGTTTTTCATTTGCCAGAGAGGAGCTGGCCTCAAATGGGAACCAGAGACAGGTTTAATGTCTGATTCTTAACCTACTGCAGCTGTGTCTCGCACACATACAAACACACACACACACACACACACAAATATCAGGGGTCCACACACGCACGCAGGCGAGCTGTCTCAGAACAGGGTTAAGAATGAGCAACTGTATTACACCAGAGCAAATGAGAAGCATCACATCAACGGAGGAAATCTCAAACATTTGTCCACGTTTATCAATACTGCCATATGCGTGCAACATCATGATCGGCTTAAAAGCTTCTTGCAAACACGCGCCAAAAAGCTCCAAAGGGCAACTATTGTCTCCTCTGCAGCTGCTGTATTTTGTAACAAGCATTACAGATGTTTCCTGTGTAAATATGTTTACTGCATAATGACACGCGGTGTGGCTTTTTATGTAT
>NW_005187406.1:1217838-1221480 GCF_000239375.1 Pundamilia nyererei
CATAGAAAGATGTTTTTTGGGTTTTCTTGCACTTTCCTAGCAAAGGAACAGAGGCATGTCACTGCCCGAAGAAATAACTTTGTTCCAGCAGGTGCTAATGTATGTGAAGGAATTCATGAGTGAAAGCCACCTGACACCTCTGATAGTATCTTATTAAGGTGTGTTTACCCAACATGAGCAGAGTGTGGAGCAGTGAGAGGGGGTAGAACTAGTTGCACACTGGCTTTGTTTGTGATTGTTTTAATGAGGAAGAGGGGTTTGCGTTTCAGGCTGGAGCCGTTGGTTGAAATATTCTTCTTGTTTTTTTCTGTTAGAGATGACATGGTTGGGAGATATTTAACTGGTTAGTCCGAGTTCAGTTTGTGCATGCACTGCTGGGGCGGCTGAAACGGTGCAATTCGCAACTGTGACAGGAAACAAACAAATGAGTTTCTGTGATGTCTTGTGGAAGAATTGAAGAAGCTGATGTGTGAGATAAAAACACAGACACAATCATTTGAAGTGGCAGAAGTAGAGTGAAAGCACTTTCTTTTCTTTGATGATACAGATATAGGCTTTAGGGTGTAATGCCGTGCAGAAGGAAAGAGAAAAGCTGTGTAAATGTCAGGAACACCTAAATTAAAATAGGATGTAGTTTAGACGAGCTTGTGTTGACTTCTATGCAAATGTAAAATGGAATGAGAATAACTTTCTCCAAACTGCATGACCCACAATGCAACAGCGGGCCATTGACAAATGAAGGTCATGTTCCTCAGTGGGTGGGGTATGCTGTGACCTACCCACTTCCCCTTCCCATAAATCCTTTCAGAGGCAGAGCCAAAACCATACTGGAAGGATTTATGTATGTATTGTGTTGCTTTTGGTCTTGAGAATAGTTTATATTTTTCAACACTGTGATGAGGGCAGCAGCGGTTTGGAAGAGTCATAATAGAATTACTTAGCTTGAACTCTGAGTTTGTCTAAGTGCATTTGCCTGCTGGGGCTGGTGAAGCATATTTCTTGCTGTTGGGATGGAAACGTCTGATGTCACATTGTCAAAGCGTTTCATTACTTAGACGAGTCCACCAACACCCCCAAAAAACCTAACCAAGAGTTGTCATGTAAATATTTTTTTCTTTCTGCTTTGAGCATGTTCATGTCTTCGCTCGCTATTTTTAGCCTCTCGACTGCAATACTTCACTTTTTGTTCGTTGTGTAACCATTTATATGGCTTGGGTACTTCACGGTTGACGAGATTTAAAATTTCGTAATTGTTGAAAATTCACAACCGTTACTAAAAAGAAAGAAAGAAAAAAAAGACAGAGAAAAATGAGCGAATGGAGACTAATTACTGCAGATATTCTGAACTGTAGTTGGGTGAATTGAAATAAATTAAAAGAAACCTGTTCCTCATTTTTGCTGGAGACACTCAGGACCCGCCCTTCGGGGCGCTTGGAGGTCCTCGGCACCCTAGTTTTTGAGGATCCCCTCCTCCCTCCTTCTGTACAAGCCCACGGGGTTCTTGGCCCTGCTTGCGGACGCGGTGATGCAGGGGTTAACGTGGTGACGTGGTGCTCCTGAAGCGGTGACCCGCGGGGCAGCCAGTGTGGTGGATGAGTGAGGTGTGGTGGTGGGGGCTGCTGCACTGGAGGGGGAGAAGAGGAGAAAGCCGTGGCTGAGGTGCTGTCCGTGAAGGACAGGCGACTCCCAGCAAACAAGCGGCACAAACATTAGTTTGCGATCACTTCCAAGCTTCTTCTCCATCCTGCGTCTCACTGGTTTTATGTACGTAGGTGTCCGCTTTATCAGCGAAGCGCCTTTCCTAAAGGGAGCACGGTCTTCGCGTGCGATTTCATTTGAAATCACGTCTCTGTTTCTTTTTTTCCCCAGTCCACAGCAGACGCAGCGAAGCAGGCTCGACTTCCTTCCCGTGGAGATAAATTCACTTTTACGCGCAAACTTGTCTGGACCGTTCGGACTTGATCAAAGGCGGCGGAGGCGAACGCGCAGAAATACCGCGGACTCTTTAACGCCCGCGCTAAACGTTTATAGCGCTTTACAATTGAAGCCGTGTGTGTATGGCGGTGTTTTTTTTTTGTTGTTGTTGTTTTGTTTGGGTGTTTTTTGTTTTGTTTTTGTGTGTTTTGCTTATCTTCAGAAATAAACCTCCCCTCAAAAAAATAAAAAATTAGAAACTCTGGAAAGCGTCTACATACAGAGCAGGCAGTGATGCACCCAGTGGTGAATTTAAAAAAAGAAAAGAAAAAGAAGAAAGGTGGGTAAACTGTGACCTCCAGGCGGTAATTAGGCCTACCATTTGCCAAATAACCGCCACTATAAACAAATGGGCCTATCAATTAGATTTCCAGAAAGGACTGATTGCTCCTTTTCATGCCAGACTTGAACTATTCCGCAAATAAAAACAAGGAGTTTGGTGTGGTCTGCCTTCCATTACAGCGCCGTGATAGGCCAAAACATGGTACGCAGATGAACGGTAGACCTAGTTTAGTAGTCTGATCAAACTTGTGGAGTGAGGAGGAAGCACAGGGAGGCCAGTTTGGTGAAAAAACAAAACAAACCCCCTCTTAAAGCTAAATATCAGAAAGTTGCATGTGTGACTGGCCTGCTCTCCTCCTCCTGCTCCACCTTCACGCATAGATCCGGTTCAGCACAATCACAAATGAAAACAAACAGTAGTGGTGAGAAAAAGGTGTGTGTGTGTCAGTGTGTGAGTAAATGTGTGTGAGCTCAAGCTACACCTTTGTTGGTGGGAATGGGAGTGGGAGTATTCCTGGTGCGCGACTCATATAAGCATGCCTGATGATGTCCCTTTGCCCCCTCCCCTGGTAAAAACAGAATGCAAGAAAGCGTCTAGTCTCCTGCAGGAGACGAGAGTGCATGGGAAAGAGAGGGAGAGGGAGCAAGGGAGAGTTTCTCCATCAATTTTCTGTTTAATGTCAGCGCTTTAGCTCCATTGTGGGAGCGAGAGGACGCGTCATCCGGGCATAAATTTGCTATTATACAAGCTTCACGGAGACTCACATCCAGAAGATCCCGCCGCTTGTAGACGGGAGAAATCCCTCGGTGGGTAAATTCGGCAAAAAAGAGTTAACATGTAAGTAAATGGGAGGACTGTTTAAGGCTACACAGTTGAATGCGCGTTAAGCTCGATTATTTTTAAGTTTTCGGGAGGAAGAAAGACTCATTTGATTTTCTTTCCTTTTTAGTTTAAAGTTGGGCGCTTTGGGGGAACATCTGTTTATTAGGTAGGTGGTATTTTGTTTTGTGTTTGACGTTATTCAAGGAGTGCTTTCTTAAAATATATATATCTATATATCGATCGCTGTGTTTTCTTGTATTTTCAATGCCATTTTTAAAAAAAAAAACTAGCCTAAACATTTCTATAAGCGTTTTTTGAGCCGTGGCCCCACAGTCCAGTAGCGTATGCGTACATGAAATTATTTATTTATGTAAATGTTTGATTGTACAGCTGTGATTATTTATTTAGATCTAAAAACGCACAAAACGTTGCAGAATCGCTTTTGTAGGCTGAACGATTCCAACAACGGTTTGTCCTAAAACGTGTGATATCTGTCATCAGACACTGATGGATACTTTTAAAAGTATGAAGCTAATGCGAGAAGGTCTGTCAGTTGGGGCCTC
>NW_005187406.1:1222426-1225741 GCF_000239375.1 Pundamilia nyererei
ATATCTTCACATTTTTCACATTTTGTTTAACTTAATGTGACACTGAAAGTTGTTTAAAGCTCAATCTCTGAACACATATGAGCACACTTCCAAATCGAATTATTGTTGGATGGGTTTTAGATGATCCACAATCTCGTGATTTGTGTAATTATTATCAAATACATTCAAAATGAGACTTCCATTATGGTTTGAGCAACAGACTCCAGGACGTCCTGAGGACTGTATGTTCAAAACTATTCAAAACATCTTCCTCAGAGTTGAAAGATTTCTGAAAGTCTTGTTTCTTCAGTCAGATTGCTGCTGGTGCGTCACCGTGATGGAGTCACGCAAAGTCCTGTGTTGCAAAAGAAGTCCGGTTAAAGGAATCAGTGGCGTTTCTTGAAATGCTGTGTGGCTCGTTGCAGAAAGTGGGTGACCTCTTGACCCCACTGTCCCTCGTGGAGATACTCTGTATTATATGAACATTTTTTGTGAGCAACCAGAGAAATACAAAGGCGTCTTTCATTTTCAACGTCCCGCGAGTGTGTGAGTGCATGTACACGTCTCTGCGGTGGAGGAAGTGCTGTCGACGTCTTAAAAGACAAATACACAAATTAAGAAGGTACCAGGCTGAAGTGGCCCCGCTGCACATCAGACACGCGTTATATTTAATCCACTTATTTGTGTGTATAATAGCAACATCTCCCAAAGTTGCTTACTCCCCCACCTCTCTCTCTCTCTCCTCACCCTTTGCTGAGTACAAACTTACAGCGCAAACACACGATATGGCTGTTTATGTTCGTATGGTAATGATAATTAAAGCCTCCACCTGCGTGTTTTGATGGCCCATAAATAGATGCCGGTGCTTTCATCTCATCCGTACAGGCCTGGCGGTGGTTACAGCCGGATATATGGCTCTGTGACAGGCACTAATTTGGTTCCCAAGCCATTCCCTCTGTCACCATCATTATCATCATCATCATCTTCCTCCGCTACGCAGTGTCTCGATCTAAAGGTGTCAGTAGACATACGGCTTTACAGTGTTTCCGTGGAGGAGTGCAACTTTTTTATTTATTTATTTCGCATTTCCTGACTCGTTACAGCAGCATCTGTCCGGCACACAGGGGAGAAAAGGTCACGTTGTTTGTATGTGTCCAGTCAACTTGTGTTTTCACCATGTTTCCTCTGTTGTTTTTGTTTTTTTGTTTGTTTGTTTTTGTGATCAGGTTGATGTCTTAAAATGTGTTGGGAACCAAAAGAGAGAGAGAGCCGCTATAAGATCGGGGAAAAGGAACAGCCCTTTTCTTCTTCTTCTTCCTTTATTTTATAACACAGTCCTAAAGCTTGGCAGCGCTTCTCTTCTTTTCTCCTCTCATATGACTCTATTGTCTCACGGGGGTTGCACCACCTTGGATTGTCGGGGCGTCTCCCTGGCGAATGACCCCGTTTGGAAATTCTCATCATTAAAGGCCTATCAGAAATATCTGGTGAGAATAAGAAGGGCTGCCCTGAACGATGGGCCTCCCGTGGAGACTGCTCTCCATTTGGACACATGTAAAAACCAACCAGTTCAATGTGTTTCCCGTTGGCTCTTGGGTTATGCTTTTAAAAATAATGTTTCCCATTTAGCAGTTCAGACGTTTATTCGGTTTTATAGGATGGGGGAGAAGGCGACTTAAACGCCCTTTAGCTATCTACTTTTAATGTGCGGAAAATTCCTCCTTACGGTGATGTGACTCGTTACGAGATAGCTAAAGTTGATATATTCAGACAGAGCTAATCTGAAGTGAACTGATAGAGTTGCACAGTCTGGAAGCAACCCCCCTCCCCACAAAAGTAGAAAAATAAAGTTAAAAAATAAAATAAAATGCTGGGTTGTTAGATGTGACATCCGAGCTTTCGAGCAGAAAAGTGCCTCTGCTGGCCGGGGCTGGACGTCAGGAAAAAGCGGCCGAGCTCGAGCGGTCTCGCCCACTGCTCCCAGTGTGCAAGGGGAGAAAGGGGAGGGCGAGAGAAGGAAAGAAGCAGTGGAAAAGAGGAAGCGAAGAAGGGTAGGTGGAAAGTGTCAGTCAGGAACGCTTCATTGCTCGAGGACAATCCGCGCGCAGGACCGGTCTGTTTCAAGAGCAATCAGTCAATCCGCATTAATTACCCCCCACCCCCCTCCATTCCTCTCCCCCCTCCTTCTAGGGTAGCACACACTGGCACACGGACCAGAGGAGGCTTGGGTGTGCATGTGTGCGTATTGTGCTTTCTCGTCTCTGTCTCCACACACGCACGCACCGACCCGCACACCCAGCCCCCCACTTCTTTTTAAGTGAAAAAGAACCAATAAAAATCAAGCAGTAAAAGGCTTTTCCTTGTCACTAAATAAATTAAATGCAGATTTCTGTTTTAAGTGGCGGAGCCCTTTTTTGTGAGCTGCGGAGCAGGAGTCTTTATTATTGTCCCTCTTGTCATTAGCGCACAGGACAACACCTTCAGGAGACTGAGCGGGGACATGAAGTCAGTTAATAGTAACAATAATATTAATTATTACTGGCCAGGTATAGTCAGTATAGTCTGCTGCACATGCATTGCCTAGCACGCTGTGTAGTAGGGTTGGATGTAGTACTCGTTTTCCTTCTAATTTTCCTTAAAAAAAACAACAACAACAACCCCCCACCCCCCCCCAAAAAAAAAAAAAAGCTTTTGGAGTCAGGAAAAGCGTCAACATTGATTTTAATCATTTACTGTAATGGTTAATTAAGATCCAAATTTATGCTGTATTCCGCAGGAGTTTTTGTTGTTTGGCGTGAGATAAAGTAAAACATATTTGGTCTACCTGGTCTTTTAATATATTTCTTCATGCAAGTAATAGAACCCCCTTATTAGAAAAATAATTATTCATTAAAAAAATATATTAAAAAAAATCTATTTCTTCACACTGAGGCCCGGTGAGTAAATACCCAGCCTGCATATTTTGATGGACCAACAGCACCAGCTTTCACAATGCTAATTTGTACCTTAATGGACTCTAATGCGTTATAATTTAGAGACGTCTTACTGGCCTCAAAGCACATTTGGGCTATTAAAATAGTCACTTTGAACAACAGTGCGAGTCTTCATAAAATCCAGCTTTGTGCATCTTTTTGTGTGTGTGTGCCTGTGAATGTGGTGGCTGAAGCCTTTTGGAGAGTGCAGGGCTCGGACACGCAGGCTGCTGGGTAAATGGGAAAAGACGGTAACGATTATCTAATTACGGCCGCGATAAATCTGCGCGCTTTGGCGTTATTTGATTTGAATTTTATATGTATCAATTAATTCCTCTCACACGAAAGTGTCGAGATCTCCCCC
>NW_005187406.1:1225845-1234655 GCF_000239375.1 Pundamilia nyererei
GAGAGTCTCTGTTTTAATGTAAAGGGACATCAGTTGGAACAGCCTGGATATACTTTATAAAGTCCGTGCTCAGTGGTGCCGGTGGTGGAAAAGTTCAGCTAAAAAGCACACAGGCTGGCTGCAAGGATTTGTCTGCAGAATGAAACATGACCCTTTTTTGTGTGTTTTTGTAATAGGACTCGAACATTTAGCCAAAGTAATGACATATATTTAAATATTCTAATTAAAAATGTTTCCATATTTTTATGGAATATTTTATATATAATATTTTATGGAATATTTGAAAACAAAAACCCTCCGACACCCTTTCACAAACAATTTAAAGACCAACTTATTATCGTCACGGACCTACCGTTTATACTCCCGCGTGAACCCGGAAATGTCCACTTAGTTATTGATTAGTTGGCAATAAAAAAAGAAAAAGTTTTTGGTCAAAACACCGCGTGCGTGCCGCCCAAAATCAAAGCTCGGTTCCGACTATACAGTGGTGTCACCGTTTTAACGTTTAGATGAGAAAATGCTTTTATTCTGTTTATTAAAACTCAAAAGAAAAAAACCCCACATTCGGCCGTCTTTCCGCTGTCTCCTTTGTAGACAAAACTTTTCTTCCACCATAAAAGAAAGAAGAAGAGCTCCCTCTCGGTAGAGAAATAGTTGCTTTCCGGTTCTTGTTGCCGTCCTCGCCTCCATTTTCTAAAAAAACAAGTTGTTATTGCACCATTCCGCGAATCTATCCCCTACATTTATTACAACGTGTAATTTGCCCCCCTACCTTTTTTTGTTGTTGTTTTTAACCGTATTCCCTTTGATTTAGTCACTCTTGACTCTCCTTTTGCTCTGGGGCCAACGGGGTTCGCCGTGGGGGGCGCCTTGAAACCGCCCCTCCTTATCTCCTTTCATCGTTCAGCACGGGGCCGCCTTGAAACCGCAAGGGCAGTAATTGCTTTTTTCAGGCAGCCCAGTGCGGACTGGCCAGCAGCCAATCAGAGCCTTGTTTACACTCGGTGATTGACAGTGCTCTGGCAACCTGCCAGCCAATCGGGAGCTCCGCAGCACCGAAGCGCCCGAGTTTTAACCCTTTGCCTCCACGTATAAACAAACCCGCGCGGCAATATTAGCCTATAGCAGCTCATATATTTCGACATGGAAACACACAAGCCCCCATATCCTTCCACTTTTAATTGGCTAAATTAGTGAACCGTGTGCAGGGCCAACCCCAAGGACAGTAATGCTTTCAAATTATGCAGTGATTCAATTTGCCTGTGTGTGTGTGTGTGTGTGTAGCTTATATATATATAAATAGATAAATAAATAGATATAGGTAATATACAGTATACCGTAGCCTATCTTGTGTGTTTACAGCAATCATAACTTTTCCCTAAAACAGATGCAATATTTTTAATCCCCCGCCACATTAACTAAAAGGTGTAAACCTATAACACATTCCTTTATACAGAGCCTGAATTATCCTGCAATGACCATTAAGGACTCCAATAGCATTTCCCCCCCTTTTAAAGCAGACTATTATTATAATATAGCAAATCTGCACTCTACACTGAAACTTCAGGCCTGCTAATGTAGGTCTCGTTGTGACTTTAGTTGCACACACATGCAAAACAGAGCAGGCTTGTTCACTAAAGTACATTCAAATTCTAATAAGGATTTATTTAGCAGATGATCAAAAAAGAAGAGCATAAAAGGGAGATTTCCCTAAAGGAGCGCCAACAACACTACCACGCCATCGCTGTCAGGCAAAATAACAACAATAATAAAACAGCGTTGCAGTCAGACAGACAGCACAGAGGGCTGCAACGGGATCACACGGCATAAAAGGCTAGACGCTGTTTGCTCTCCACCAGCGATCAGAAAGCGCAGGCAGAGCCGGCTCCTTTCCTCTCCGTGCCGCCTGTCTTCTCCGCGCAGTGCGCCGAGGGCTGCAAATCAAACGCCCGCCGTTTTACTCCGCGGATCCTCCGGCTTCCTCATTGGCTCCGAACGGCAACCAATGGCAGGGCGCATTTACTGTAGAAAGGGGTGTGTGTGTATGTGTGTGTGTGGCGTAGAGGGGGGTGTATAGAAAAGGGTAGGTGGGGGCGGTGGTGGGGGAGCGCCTCACGGGCACGCTTTCACATTGTCGTTCTCAAACCAATAGGCCTGCGAGTCCACCCCTCCCCGCGCACACACCCCTTCAACCTCTCCCTCCTCCTCCTCCCTCCCTCCCTCCCTCCTCCCGGCGTGTCTGAGTCTCCGGCTGCATGAACGAGCCTCGATTCACTACAAGCCTGAACTTCTACGATGCGTCTCTCCCATACCTCAACTGACTGCACACCACAGTCTGCAGCAGCATAGGATGTAATCAATCCCACATGTTTCATCTCTGCGACTCCGGGATTTTCACTTTGAATATTTTTCGTACTTTTTCTTTCATTATAAGCCACTCGCCACACGGTGGATGTAACTTGCCAGTGAGTAGGAAATTATTTTACAGTTCTGTTTTTGTCATTTTTGTTTTGTTTTGTTTTGTGTGTGTGTTGTGTGTGTGATTGTAGCCGTTTGAATGCCGTTTTTTTCATGTTCATTTTTTTCAAGTAAGAGAGAATTTTAGTTTACACATTTATTATTATTTTGTCTTTTTTTAATCTTTTTTTTATTTACATGGAGGTATACCTTGGCTGTTCTCTAAGCGCACCGCTATCCGCTGTCATTCCATTAGAGGCAATAAAACGCGAGATGGTCTGATGTTCTGTGCAGAATATTAATCTGTAGGCATCTCTCATTTGCTAAATACATTAAAGGCGCAGATCTCACGATTCTACTGTAATCTAGAGGAGGGAGGGAAGGGGGGGGGGATTTATTTCACGTAGCTTTATTTCCACCGTTTCCTGTCCAGTGTGCAGTGCTGAGCTGTGGGCGATATGTGTCACTTCTTGATTTGACCTCTCCTCACAGCCGAGCGTGTGTTTCTAATTCATTCGGGGTGCTGCTCCACACCTTTCTGCTCTTTCAGTGAGCCCATTTTCATAAATTTTAAATTGTAGATTATTTCTTTGTTAGTTCTCCATTGTGCAAGTGTGTGTGTGTGTGTGTGTTTGTGTGGGAGAGAGCGAGAGAGAGGTAGAGGTTTTTTTTTTTATTGCAAGCTGCAGTGCTCCCTCGGTGTGAAGGCTGTGTAGACGCCGAGCTGTCTTCGGCTCAGCCGGGCTTGTCTCTCCCGTTTAGCCGGCCTCTGAATATCCGGATTTAGTGCGCCGGTTATGCTTTGTGACTTTACTTTATTGCTAAATTGTTGAGGGAAACCAGTTGCCCTCTGGACCCGGACCACTTCAAAAGGAAATGCCTTTTTAAATTTCTTTTATTTATTTTTTTCATTTTTATCCAAAGATTCACGCATTTATGATATAGTAGATTTATGCTCAAACAGCACACACGCACACACACGCACACACGCACAGATAAATAGGCGCATTTTTCTCTCTCTCCTTTTCTTCTTTTTATGCTCGAAGCCTCAATTGCATTAGTTCTGACAAACGCAATTCTTTGCGGATTTGCTGGCTTTTGTGCGAAGTTCATGTGATGTCGTCTTGACCAGCAGTGGTTACTTTTGTAAGGGAAGGGGGGGATTTTCTTCTGACGACAGTTTGACCCTTTTCGGGGCACTGCTTAGTGGATGTGTGCTTGTGTGTGTGTGTGCTTGTGGAGGTGTGTGTTGAAGGTTTCGGAGGTCTGGGTAGAGTGGAAGGAAGTCTGAACGCCTTTCACGTATGTGGGCTACACACACACACACACACACACACACACACACGCTACTGTAGATTCAAATGATGATTTTTTTCTTTCTTCCCAAAACTGTTACGCGCGATCTGCTCACGCCGCTTGTTTGCGTGGCGTGCGATAACACGGGATTTAGACTCAGGTTGTTAAATGTAGTCTGAGTGGCTCTCTGTTGACGTGTAATGTAAATATCCAGGACGTGTGTTTATGGACAGAAAATGTAAAAATGTATAGACAAATGTCAGACGATAGTAGTTTATGATTGATGTCCCGTGGAGAAGGGCCATTGTTTCTCACTGCCTAGGGGACAGGAGAGTCCATTTTGCCTTCCCAGTGAGCTTGCAGCAGCAACAGCAGCAGCAGAAACAGCAGCAGCCTCCGTTTCTCCCCCCATTTATTTTTCTTTTACCCTTATTTCCCCCTGTTACTGTTGACTACATGTGGTCAGAAAAAATAACATCCTGCAGCAAACAAAAAGGAAATTAAATTATTTACATGCCCTCGCACTTTGCGAAAAAATATCCTTATAGGAAGGGTTACGGGGAATGTTTGGACGTATAACACACACACACACACACACACACACACACACACACACACACACACACACACACACACACACACACACACATTTTCACGATTCACGATCACATTTGCTGGGTTTTATCAGAACTGCGAACTTTAGGGAGCCAGTGTGAAAATCCCCTCTAAAAATACAATTCCTGAAAGTTGAGTCCTTGAGCAGCGTGTGTGTGTGTGTGTGTGTGTGTGTGTGTGTGTGTGTGTGTGTGTGTGTGTGTGTGTGTGTGTGTGTGTGTGTGTGTGTGTGTGACTTAAAGAAGACTTGAATATCCGAGCTTATGAAGGCTGTTCTTATGCACTTCATAAAGCCCCTGGTCCACCAGAGCATTTGGTATTTTCTTTGTTCCTCTTGGTTCCTGGGAGGTGCTATCAGCATCTACAGAGCACTAGATGGACGTGCCACGCATTGAAAGGCCTAATAGATGGACTGCTGAGGTGTGTGTGTGTGTGTGTGTGTGTGTGGGGTGGGTGGAAATGGAAGCACCCAGAGCTCCCTATGAGCATCGCGGGGAGTCCTATTTAAATAAATGACCTAGGCTATGAGGTATACATATAAACGCGTTGATTTCCTAGTCTATTTCACTGTTTATTGCCCACCTCACAACTCTGGCGATGAAGCATAGAGGTGATTTGATTTGTGTTTGTGATTACACTGTATCCTATATATACAGTACGTGTAGCAGAAATGCATGGCTATTGTCAGAAGGCGAGGGCCACTGCTGCTGACTCCGTATGAGTTGATAGAAATGGCTGTTTCAACGCCAGTTTTCCTCTATAAGCAACACAACGGATAATAATCCCGATTTCAACGGTGCAAACTATCAAAAGTCAAACAGCGATGGTGAAGCAACTTTGGTAAACACGTGTATATAAAAAAAACAGAGAACGGTAAAGGCGCTCTTGGTTTATAAAACCTATATAAGAAATGTCGATCCAAGTCAGAGATCAACATTTCCTCCACATATGAACCGGATCAGATTCGAATTAAAATCTCAATTTACACCAAAAGATAAACGTATTGACGGTATCCGTCTGAAACCAAAGAGTGATAGGCTATTTGAGTCACCCAAAGGAGAAAAAAAAGAATATGTTTTTTACGCATTCTATACTTGGTGCAGATGGTTTCCTTAACGTTTTAGCGCAAGTGCCCCGAGGTCCAGCCTGTTTATGACCGGCGCTTGTTGAGCCTCAAGACTCAACAACTCCTTCACCGGGAGAGGCTTTACCGCCGTGAACTCTTGTACTGTATATGCTTCATTTGTTCGTCATTTGCTCCATTCTTTTTTCTTTTTTGCGCTGATAAAGGAAGCTCCCGTGTTCAGGATTTACATTGTGTTTGGTCGCGAGGGGGGGGGCTCCTCTGTTGGGGCCAACGATGTAGTGCGGGGTAAATCCACGTAAACTCACTTCACCCACATTTTCATCCACAGTGCAGACTTCACCCACCTTTCCGAGCTGGCGCATATCGGCGTTAGAAAGTTAGTGTGCAGCGCAGAACCAAAGTTGGTCAGTAAATGTGGGGATTTTATTTTATTTTAGGACGTTTGTTGTGTGTGACATTTGAATAGCTTCTTATTCCTCCTTTTTTCTTCTTCACTCTCTCTCTCTCTCTCTCTCTCTCTCTCTTTGTAAACCGTGCTTGTTTGTCTAAACACGAGCAGCGACTGTCTCTCAGTCAAGCCTTTTCTTCAGCGCCACATCCCTGGCTGGCTCGTCATTGTCAGCGCTTTGACTCGTCTCCTGCTCTCTCTTTTGTAGGACATGACGGGGACTCCGTTTCGACCCTGCAAAGCCAAAACCGCGCTCAATGCGAGGCGAGCACGAAGTTCATAAAAAGGGATTATTTGCATCTGGGTGCCTGAAACCTTCGGTGCCTCCGGATTTTACTTTGGGATTTGGGATTTATCGCTTCTCATCGGGATGGAAAGCCGAGATTTCGCTCCTCCGCACCACCTCCTGACGGAGCGGAGCGCCTTGGTTCACAGCGCCGCGTCTCGGATGGCGCCAGGCGGACACGGATCCGTGCAGCACCCCGCTCACTTCCAGCCCGGGAAATATTACTCATCCCACCTTTCCATGGGTCCGCACTCAGGTCAGTTTTGGAAGCAAGGTGTTTTCCCCCACCGTGTAACTACAGAGAAGTGTGGATTAAAAAAACAAAACAAACAAGCAAACAAAAAACCCAAAGAAAATATATACTCTGTGTTTCTCTCTTTCTCTGTCTCTCTTGTCTGAAGCATATGTTCCCCATATTGCAAAATAAAACCTTGGAGCTCTTCAGGGACGAGTTAGAATTTAACGCTGACGGAAAGTGCTCCGACTTTCGGGGGTGGGGGGAATTTAGGAATTATCTTTTTTAACTTTATTTAATCAACTGTTTATGGCTGTTTGCCGAAATGCAAGAATTAAAAAAACTATGTAAAATCACATAAAAGAAAAAGGGTAATGTGTCTTCTTTTTGCAGATAGAATTAACTCTAAATTTACAACTCAGTCCAAGCTCACCTTTGTTGTTGGTGTTGTTGTTTTAAAACTTTAATTCCAGGGTTATTTGGTTTTATTTCTTTTCTTTTTTTTTCATATCAAGCTGGGATTATTAGTGGCATAATCTTGTCATAGATTTATTTGGATTCATCAATTAGCGAAGTACTAATCGTTGCCAGTTGATGTAATTAATTAGAATTGGGTTATTCCACCGCTTATATTTCCCATTAAACAATAAATTAAAGCTATTAGCCGAGCCAGTTTCTGCGCAGCGCCTCCTCCTCCTTCACGTGTGTGTGTTTTTGAAATTATTTTTTGGTGGTTTTGGTTTATGCTGGGCGCAAACTGGGGGTCGCAGTTGCCGAGTGGAGAGCAGAGGGGGGACTGAGTGAGTGAAGGGGAGCTCTGGCTAATAGAGGTGAGGGTAATACCAGAAAATCCGGTTTCTATATTGAGCGAAGACGTGACGGGGTGCGAATGGGTTGACAGTGCATGCATTAGATTTAACAAGTAGCTTTGGTATCCTGTCTCAATAGGGGTGGGGTGGGGGGGGGCAAAGAGAGAAAGAAAAGACTGTCCGAAATCATACTGCGTTTATACCCACGCGCTGGATGAATGTATGCGTGTTACATGAGAAATCTCATTAGTTACCATGTGTGTCAAGAGTGGCCATCCACGTCTCGCGTGTATTTGCTTGTTTTCATGTGTAAAAGGGAAAAAAATGAGGCAAACCGGGTTTTCATTTTTAATTAGTTGCTAAAATACATTTCACATTTCAGGTCAACACGCGTGGATTTTTCCAGAAATCCTACCGTGAATTACTTTTGATATTTCGTGCTCCACCTCCTGGTTCTGTGGTTCTGGTTTCTTCACATGAGAGGAATTTTTTTCAATTATTATTATTTTTTTTAATTTAAAATGCAATTTTACGTCAGCTTGGTTTGTTTAATATACTTTTTATTGCACGTGAGCATTTAGGTTTGTAAACTTGGGCTCTTCCTCTGCGTTTTTAAAAATTATTCATATATTAATTATATAAACTGACGTAAGGCTGTAACGTGTATGTTTCTTAAAACTTGAACTGATACTGTACGTTATTTATTTATTATTTTAAAAAATATTTTAGTAAAAAAAGTCCAAATGTCAACACATTTTATTGACAACACGTCTAAAAACACGTGTTGTTGCACAAAAGTTATTAAGCTTTGCTTTATTCTCTCACATGTACATTCTTTTCAGTATAATACTTATTAAACAATTCACATAAATATTGATCAACACTTTACCACATTTAAATATATTATAAATGATTCAGTCTCCATGCATTAACTTATATTGATAAAATATTTTCTATATTTTATGACACGCTGAGCTGCCTGCCTGTTTCTGATTTCCACACACACCATTCGAGCAAAAACACGCCCAGCTCATTTTCAAAGCTAATATATCAAATACAAATGTAACCTGCATTGCAGTTTAAATAGCACCTTGACTGATTTTGCTGTGCGCTGACATGCATAATGGCCCAGTGTAAAAATGTTTCTTTAATGTTGAATAAAGGGGGTATAAGCATAGTAATGCAGGGTGATAATGCTATTGAAATATATTCAAGAGGGCCTCTCACTGGGTCTCAAGGTGCATGACACTGTATTGAGATTCCAGATATCCAGACTCTCCATGCATGTCCCTTATGGGGTTTTGACAGACATGATGGGCATAGAGGATTGTTGTTTAGAGATGGGGGGTTGGTGTATGTATGTGTGTTTGCTTGGAGGTTAGGATGCGGGTTACCTTTGTCCTTGCCCCCCTTAGAGATCCAGAAAGCTGTATGCCTGGCCCTAGGCCTCAGCACAGGGGGTAGATGTGATGTGGAGCTGGCCATAGCAGGGACAGGAGGGTGGAGGGGGAGGTTTTGACAAGGGTTTGTTTCAGATCTTTGTGAAGACACCCTCACTATTTCTTTATATATATATA
>NW_005187406.1:1235215-1239294 GCF_000239375.1 Pundamilia nyererei
TACTTCCCAGACAGCAGACCGTTTTTGTTTACATGATTGTGTACGTGAACGAGTGTGCATTTGTGTGACTAAGTAATGCAGACAGAAGGAGTTTACATTCATGTTGTGTGTGCACACATGCAGCTGCACAAACGCACAAACACATACACACTTTGAAGAACGTTAGTCTTAAGCTGCTTGTTTTTTGTGCTTTAAAACAGCAATAAACCATAACCATAATGTCATAGACTAGATTATCTCTCTGCCACTTCTCACTTTCTTTTCTCTCGGTTGCTCTCGGTCTTTGCTCTCTTGAGCTCTTTCTTCAGCTTATGCCCCCTTTTCATCCCAGCATTTTCCCTTTCCTTCTCCCCATGTTCGGTGTTGTTAGTGAAACACAAGACCCTGTAGTTAAATTCTGCATATCTCTACTACAAATGCCTGTAGCTGTGCGTGTGTGTGTGTGTGTGCACAACCATCCAGTCCATTCATCAGGAGGCTGTCAGTTATATCTCTCTCTTCCCTTGGAAGTTTTTTGTCATAGGCTTTGAACGTTGCGGCAGCACAGATGAGGCACACCCCTTCACCTTACTACCTGCACACACCTTGGCGCACAAACAACCTGCACGGCGATGGAAGAAGACGGCGCATTTGTGCGCATACGCATGGGTTTGGTTTCTGTCCATGCTTGTGGAATTAAAGGCCTGTAGTTACTATAGAGTAGTGTGTGTGTGTGTGTGTGTGTGTCTAGGGTACTCATTATGTTTAAAGGCAAAGGGAAGCCCCGTAGATAGATAAAGAAAGAAAGGCATGTGAAAAAAATAAGGGAAGAAATGATAGATGGATGGAGCCAGGGAGGAGGAAGGAAGAGGAGGAGGAGGAAGGGGGAGGGTAAGGGTGTGAGGGGGGTAGATAGGCTGAATGTTTCCACCTGGTTGGTAATCCAGTCAGATTACCACCGCCTGACAGCACCCACTGGCCGTCACCCCCACCGACTCCCCGCCCTGGCGTCTCCTCTGCTTCTCAAGAGTGTGAGTGAATGAAAGCGATAGAGAGGAGATGCTTGCCTGTCCCTGCGAGTGTATGTGTGTGTGTCTGTGTGTAGGATGAGTCAGCAGTGAGCAAGCCCAATCACCCCTTTCCAACACCACCCACCAATCTCCAATCCAACCAATGCAACCCGGGGGTGTACAGGGGGCACATGTAGGGTGCAGTGTGCAAGACGGCCCCCTGTGTGGAGGAGACAGCTGGTCTAGGCTGCGGCCAGCCGAGCTGCGACTGGATTTGGTGAGGAAGGCGACGAGTGTAAACTGTCGATTCAGTTCAATTAAAAAAAAACAAAAAAAACTGACTGACCCACTTTGTGTCATCAGCACTACGCTACACCGAGTGACCGTAAGTGCATAAGTGAGTAGGAAACCACTAGGGAAATTTTTCTAAATATATGTATTTTTGTTGGATAATGTACAATTATTTTCCTTTTTATAAATTTCACAACAGAAAATATATTATATGTGTTAAATAAAATCAAAATTAATTTGTGGCGATTTCAGTGCAAACTGGGTGAAAATCTACAATATTTGACTTTGAGTAGAAAAATAAATTCAAGTGTAAAAAACCATTGATTCCAGTTAAAGCTCCCTCAGCATTGCATTTAAACACACTGGACTAGGCTCTGGAGTAATTTTAGTGTGTGTCATCATAACACAGACACACACACGCTACACACATGCTCACCATTTTCTTTTCAAAATTGCATTTTACATACATGATTTTTGGTCTGCCTCAAAATATAGCAAATCCGATTCCCCACCCACATCAGCGCTGTGCACTTATCAAGGCGTGAGATTAAAATATGCAGCAGGGCCAAAGAAATCACTTAAACGAGCCTGACTCTTTGGAAATTTGTTGACACATTAAAAGCATTAAGTCATTAAGTAAGGGCCGGTAAAGTCATTAAAGGCATTTCCATTACAAATGAGACTCTTGTGTATGCTTTGATATTTCAAGCAAACCGTGGCGCGTCATTTAAATATATTCCACAATAAGGTCAAATTGACCTCGGAGTAACTGTGGCTGAGATTTAAGGCGTCTAAAAGGTCACATCAGTAGAAAGGGGAAAAAAATTAAACAAATTAAGGAAAAATCTTTTGATGTTTGAGTTTGGAGTGAAGCTTGCATTTGTTCTGAAGTTGCACTTGCCACTGTGACAGGAAGACTTTTGTCTCATCTCCAACTCTCCTCCAACACGAGAACAGCTGCTTATTGTCGGTAGCAGTGATTTGAAGGGTGTGGGGTGCGTTTGGTTGCGACATCTCCGGGGGTGTGAACACACACCACCATCTGATGATTTGATGTGTCATGAAGTGAATGGAAAGCGCCAGACTTCCTGTGTCCATGCGCTCTTTTTTTCCTCTTTCTCTGTCACTTGCTCCTCTTTCCTCTTTCTCCTTCTTCTTCTTCTGTTTCTCACTGGCCAGGCCTTTTGCCCCCCCCCGGTCTTCCTCACCCCTCTTTAATCGCACGCCCGCCCTCCCCTCTTCCTCCTTCTGCTTTCCTCTTTCACTTCCCCTTCACTATTGCATTTGCTCCTCTCAGCTTCTCGAGTGGTGCTCCAGCCCTCCTTCCTCCTCCTCCTCACAGCCATGGCCCCCTTCACCCCACCCCCTTTTCTCTCTCGCTCTCTCTCTCTCTCTCTCCTCTCTTTTCAATCGATCCCCCCACCTCTTATATCCATCTCCCGTCTCTGTCTAACTCCCCACACACCCATCGCCTCCTCGCGTTGTTAGCAGACCTTCTCTCAGCAGTCCTCCTATTTCTGTCTCAATTTCAGCCTGCTTCTTCTCCCTTTTCCACATTGTCTCATTTGTTTCTCCCTTCTCTTCTCTTCCCTTTTCCTTTCCTTCCTCCTCACCTCCTCTCCCCCACCACTCGGACAGTTGTTAACGGGCCCGTCCCGGTGCTACTCGGCCCGTGGCCAACTCACTAAATCAGAAACGTTTGGAGGATTTGGCAAGAGGGAGTGAGAGCTCAGTGAGGCGCCTTTGAAGTCAGAGAAACGAGAGAAAAATGACATTTTAAACAGCCCGCAAAACACAAGGCTAAAACAGCTTCTTACTCTGTACAGGAAGACGGGGGCTTTGTATGTGTGAGTGAGTGTGTGTGTGTGCACGTGCATAAAAAACAATATAAGTTGTTCGCCGTTGTGGCTCTTATTCGTGACATGACTGCATGAAAAAAGTCACCACATATGTGCAAAGAAAGTGTGCAGATGCTGTAATTCCCAGCTATTTTATGGCGTCTCTCCTCTTCAGAGGGGTCAAGGCAGTTCCCTATTTACGCAACATGACAGGGAGGTGACATCACTTAGCAGGGGGACAGACATGATGTCACAGTCTCGGTGGATCCACAGGTCTGCACCCCCTGAAAAAGCAGTGCTGCAAGCACCACGGCAAGGTAACCCTTATCAGAACGGCTACGGACACCTGAGACAGGCCTCTGCTTTTACCCTGTCTCGGGGTCACATTTTGCCTGACTCATCGTCACTTGAGCTGACTCGTTTGACTCAGCCCAGGCCCTTTCCTCAGCTGTTGTGTTTTGCTTCTCCACTCGATTCATTTCAGCTCTGTTTGGCTCATTCATATTGTAATGGCCTCCATTCAGGCGGGTCTATGTCCAGTTTGTTTTGCTGTCAGGGCTTTAGATGGATGGCGGTGGCCCGAGGTTCATCTGGAGGTGAGGTTAAAGGAGGCAGAGTGGTCGGCCTGCCGCCTGAATGCAGGACCCTTCAGTGTTTTTCAAGAGTCAAACTGCTGCTGTCATACAGATTGAGCAGATTTAGTATTTGGTGTGAAATACAGCTAATGTGCTCCTAAACAGGAAATAGGTACATATTTGTGTGTGTGTGTGTGCATGATTGTGAAGGAGGAAGAGAGTAAGAAAAAGAGAGAAGCAGCTGTGTGGAACAGCATGGATCGTTACACAGTGACACACATGAAAGCATTAAGTATATTCAGGAGCCTTTGTTGAATATACATGGAGCTGTGTGCAGCTTTGTGTGTGTGTGTGTGTGTGTGTGTGTGTGTGTGTGTGTGTGTGTG
>NW_005187406.1:1239416-1246015 GCF_000239375.1 Pundamilia nyererei
AGGAGGGAAAAAAAAAGCAAAGATCCGTCATCAGTCATTCATGGCTAATCAGTCTCGTGGGACGTGCACAGTACACACACACACACACACACACACACACACACACACACACACACACACACACACACACACACACACAGTGCCAAGGCCCTAATCCTACAGGGACTGCTCGTGCCTCTGTGTGTGCCTGTCTAAATTTTGGATCCAGGCTGATTAAAAGCAAGCTCTCCCTTTTTTTTCCCCTTTTCTTCCCTTTTTTTTTTGCACGTTTCTCTCTCTCTACCTCCACTTCCCTCTCCTTCGCTTCCTGTCTCCTCTCCTCTGCATCTTTGATTGCCGGTAAAGTGTCTCTTCTCTTTCTCTCTGTTTTTCTCTCTTGTCTCTTTAATAACCACCTACTGTCTTTTCCGGTCGTTTTGATGTGTGTTTTTGTAATGTTTGGAAGCATGCATGCATGCATAATACAAGGACTTCTTTGTGTGCGGATGCTCACATACGTATGGCTTTTTTTTCTCTTTTTTTGCTTTTTTGCTCTCCATGTGTACGCGTCTGTATGAATGTGTTGCTTTCTCAGAAGCTCCCAGTGCTGGCCTCGCTGCGTTTTATCATTTTGCTTAACTTGTGCAGGCTCTGTCTTTTTTCAAATCAAATAAACGTTAGTGGAACAGATTTTTTACATTGCATCCAAAGCTAGACTACAAAATACTCAATACAATTCTGTTCAGAAGGGCAGAAAAGAAAAATTAGAAATAAGACATATATCTTAAATAGTATAACATACATATTTCTATATATTGTTATATATATAAAAGAAAGCATGAGAACAAAGAAGCAGCCCTGTGTTTTCTTTTCAGTTGTGGCATGCTGATTTATTTTGCTGCTCAGAAGGCTGCAGTTATGCCAGGATGTTTACCTTTTTTTCTGATAGGGGATTTCTCAACATGCAATGTGACGTTGAGTTTGGTGTGAAAATTCTTCTTTTAAGTCTGTGCAGTTTTGGGCATTCAGGGAAACAGTGAAGCACTGAAGACACGACATGGCTTATAGCCTGGATTTATCTTTTTCTTTTATTATTGTGATGTGAGAAATTATTCAGTGTTTTCTTGCAAAGAGGATTTTTTTTTGCACCATCTTAAAAACAATTTAGCAAAATGAGCATTTTTTTTAAATTATTATTATTCTTTTTAAAAACAGCATTGTTCATTTGGTTTCCTTTTACTAAAGCGTTATAGGCATTTCTGTCAAAACAAGGTAACATCAATTCATCACCTTAACACTATGCACAGTGATGCTCTGTCATTCTCAAAGGTCCAGTCTGGTCTAGGAAAAAACCCAAGTATTGCTAAAAAAACCCCTCAAAATTCCATGTATAACAGCTAAGAAATAATTAATTGGAGCGATCCAATAGCCGAGTGCTCAGGGGACATCCCAACTGAACATGCACCCCCCTGAGCATTGGATTCCTGGTTAATAATCCCAGTGGGATGACTATTTCCTGGATGTCATACCTGTACTCTCTTTTCTGCATATTCAGTTTTTTTCTTAAAACAAACAAGCAAATCATAAAAAAAGGTTTTTATTATTCACAGATTTGTTGCAAATTATACCTGAACAAAACTGCATTATTTGGGTGAACAGCAATAGGCATGTCTACATTATCCCAGAACAATAAATAACAGTATTGTTTCAGATCTAACTATCAGTTTCATTGTAGATTATCAGAAAAATCCATGGTAGTCTAAAACCTTAAGGTATGTCATTTAAGATCAGGTAAGACAGAATAAAGTCCAAATTTAGGATGAAATGTAACCTAATAAATTTGACATTTTTGCTTTACAATTAACAAATTAAGACTTGAACTCTTTCAGCTCTGTGTTTCATTAAAATGTTGATGATTGATGGGCAGATGTTATTCATTTAATCTGCACATCTGCGAGTTATTATTTGCTGTTGTGGAGAGACACATTTAAAAACTGCACTTTAAATCTGTGTACATTTTAATCTCATAACATTTCAAGCGTGTTTTTCCTGACGTTGGGGATCTTTATTGGTTATTGTTATTTTTAGAGATTTGTCTGTGATACGTTCATAAATAACATATGAAAGCTGAAGTGATCGGACTCTTTTGATAAGGATTTTTCATTTTTAAATATCTGAATCGTTTTTAAGCAAATGCCAAATATTGGCACGTAAGGATTTTCTGCTTCTTTTTGCATTACCAATTAAATTTGAAGCTTGAAGGTTTTGGCTGCTGGTTGGAGAAAGCAAACAAAACAGTTTTCCCACAGTACGAGACAAATCAAGAAAATCTGGCAACCTAATTGATGACAATAATAATCAATAGACTCTCTAATCTGAGGTTTCTTCCCTTTGGTTTCTTTTCTACCTTCATGAGTGTCTTCATCTTTCCTTATGTTTATATTTCCCCCCTCCCCCTCTTCCTCTTCATTTCTTCTCTGTGGATCGCTCTAATAATCTTTTATTCCTGTGTAAATATTACAGCAATGAGGGAATATAAAGAATGGAAAAGCCGTGCTGAAATAAGGTCAGACTGGGTTATTCTCACCTGCTTTCTCTCTCTCTCTGTGTCGCTCACTCTCTCCCTCGCAGACTCCCACCCTTCTCGCTCGCCCCATCCTCTCCTCTTCCTATCTTGTTGTCTCTCTCCCTCTCTCTCCCTCGCATTTGCCGTCTGCTGATCCCGCTCCTCTCTCGGCATTCAGTCTCCTCTCTCCCTCTCTCACACACAAACACACACTGACTTTCTGACGCCCACACACACACATGCGTGCATTCATTCAGTATACTTTGCAGACACGAGCGTACGCACATGCACATATACACACAATGACACCTGCACGTCGAGTCGTTGAGGGTCTAATTTAAGTAAAGTGCTTCTCTAGGAACCACAACCCCTCAACTCATGATGATGGAGGGTGATACGGCACACCAGAGTCGAACACACACACACACACACACACACACACACACACACACACACACACACACACACACACACACACACACACACACACACACACACATAGTTGCGCAGACACATTTCCTCCAGTGATGCTGGGATATGAGTCTCAGTGGTGTAGGACTGAGGAGAGCTCTGCAGATGGCTTGCAAGTAGCATATTTCAAGGAATAATGTGATACTTGATCCCTGCTGGGAAATTCACCTTCTTCTGGGCTGCTGGCAAGATCTGACTTTAGGGTCAGTCAAAGCACTGGCGGTAGCAGGTAGGGATTCAGTGTCTCGCCAAAGGACACTTCAGTAGGGTGGATGCTTGCTGACATGGATGTGGTTAAATCTGGGTCTGCTGGTTAAAGGATGCTGTCTTCCCCTCTGCAGCCGTCCTCCTGCTTCGCTTCTGCTGCGTAGGTGTGTTTGTTTCCACTGGAGTCTGTGCTAACTTTAGATGAAGCGGGATTGTGCTGCACTCCTGCTACAAATCTCAGGCTGCGATCTGTAACCTTCATAGTAACATAAATAGATTCAAGTCTTAACTTCAGCCTAAGATAAAAGGAAGAGTATTTGACATGGCTTACATTTATTTCTACATCACTTAAAATAACTAGAAGCTTTTCCTTCTCTTAAGTATTTTTTTCCACATTTAAAACCAGCTGTATACTTTGAAGTAAGATTATGTTACCGATTTTAGATCACACTTGCTAGTATTTCCTGTAAATTAGAAATTTCTTTTTTTGATTGGGGACAGAGCTGTGGTATATTATCAATTCTTTAATGATCACAAGCAAGTGTAGATACCACAATCAGGGTTATTTACACATTCTCTGGAAGATATTAAGCAATAAAAGCTTGCACGTGGAGTCATGTGTGTATCTGGCTTCCTAAAAATGTTAAGTCGATAAACTAAATATATATATAAATATATTTTTCTGCAAAAGAAATGCTCTGCTCTCATCAGCAGCTCATTATTTGTCCTTATATATAAATAAAGGTATACTAAACAGCCTAAACAATAAGCGCAAAGAGGCTAAAAGGGGAGTTTTGAGCCTCCCCTTTCATCTACAAGCCGCATAGGATGCATTGTTAATGTACAATACTGAGTGCTTCAGAGGATCTAATACAATCTAAATACTGACCTGTTGCCTCGCACAGCTTTGACACATTGTTTACTTAAGGTTGGGTTTCAATCATATTTGTAATCATAAATTACTCTTGATAAGTAACAGGGCTGCGGCACCAAACCACAAGTGTTTATTAAGGGCAGCGTCTTAACGTGTTATATAAGGAGTGAGTATAAAGCGCTAGGTGTCAGAATTTAATTGTGTCTTAACTTCAGCAGATCGCATGATTGGATATGACTTGATACGAAGAAACACACTCTGCTCTCAGCTCACGGTGCTGTGTTTTCTGTTAGACTCACTCTTCCTGGCGTCTTGACCCCCAGGTGTATTTAATCCGCACACAGGTCCATGCAGCTTCGAATCATTATAGCCTGTGTATGTGAATGTGTGTGTGTGTTTGCTGTGGCTGGAGGCTGAATGGACCACAGAGGCGTGGCACGGGCATGTCAGACTGGATGACGACCAAATCTTCCAGAACAGGCTTCTTCACTCTATACCAGAGCTGCAAAACCACTGTGGTGGTAACTGTGGGGAGTTGGGGGTGGGTTGGTGCTACATACACATCCCTGTACACGCGCGCGCACGCACACATGCGGAATTGCATTATTGACCCTCACCGCGGGCTTTCCTGAAATATCAGCAACCTTATGCTTTTGATTAGTGTATGTCTGCATGTGCCTGCACATACCATTTGTGTTTCATTCTGACCCAGGCAGCAGACCAGTCTCATATGACCCCTGTTCTCCAAATTCCCATGTTTTCCTTGGTAAAACCTGGAAAAACTTACTCTGACAGCCCCGCCGCCAAACCCTCCCCATCCACCCTGCTTCCTAAGAATCTCTCCCGTTGTGAGTTCCTGTTCTTCGAAGCCATATATGGTCCTTCCTGCAGCCGCGGGTGGGTGGGTGTGTGGCGTCCAGAAAGTCTGTGGTCAAAAGCAGGAACATTTTCCTCTTTTCTCAAAGTTTAGCGGTGCGTTTGTGGACTATGTTCGCCAGTGGAAAAATCGGAACAACTCCAGAGTGTGTGCATGTGTGTGTATGTGCGTGTGTGGGGGCTCGAGCCGGGGTGGGGTAGGCAAGGTGCAACGTTTTCTTCTCATTTTTCATTTAATTCTTCCAGCTTTTGATTTCATTTAATCTTCATGGAGCAACAGCCAGCAGATTCGGTGCTTTTTCTTTTAGGATACTTGCTGTTGTTGGATGTTTAAGTACACACGTGTAGGTGCTGTGAGATAGGAATGTTGCTACAGCAGTGAATGTTCAAAGATGGTAGCAGAGAGAACGTGTGTGTATCCACGTGTGTGTGTGTGTGTGTCTGTGCGTGCGTGTGCGTGGATGGCGAGGCTCTAGTCCGCAGCCTGGGAGTCAGGCTTTGAGCAGTGCTGTTCATAGTCTGCTGATTTATGCGCCTCACAGGGAAATCTCTCATTTGTAGCTCTTTCATCTCATTTTTCCCCTCCACTCTTTCTCTCTCTCTCTTTCCCTTTCTCTTCCTCTGTCCTTTCTCTTCTTCCCTACGTAATGTGATTCAGTGCAGCTGCTCGTCCCAGGCGACATGCCATGCTTTGCTTGCACACCCTACTCTCTCTAACATGAATGAGTCAAGAGGAATCGTTGATGAATAATAAGATAGAGCAGAAGGAAAATGCTATCTGGATCTAGTCGAGCAAAAGAACTCCTTTTCTCCCCTGAACATATTCTTTGTAAGCACCGCTTGGGCGCTTACTCACACATTGAATGTGTTTGTGTCCCCAGTGCCATAATGCTTTTATGGACCTGTGTGCGTGTGTGCGTGTATGTGTATGTGTGTGTGTGTGTGTGTGTGTGTGTCTAAGCGCCTTCCACGAATGCCTTGTTTGAGTAGCCCTGTCACTTGTGCAATTCCGTGGTGTCAAAACAGATCAAAAAGGTCTGGCTTGACTCCTGGCCCTAAACACACAGACACACACACACTTAGATATACACACACATGCACATGCACACACACAGACTGAAGGCTCAGTGCCAGGGCCCTTGGTGGTTGGAGGCTTATGAAAGGGTCGGACTGACGAGAGGTTGCCAAGTGTACGGCAATAAGCGTAACAGCCAAGCTAACGAGAGTCAGAACCTCTGACACACGCGCGCACACACACACACACAAACAGACACACACAGAGTGCAGTTTCAGACTCTCGAGTTCTTTCTGCGAGTGACAGTATGTGTGTGTGTAGATGTGCATGTAGGAGAGAGTTCAGTATATCAGTGGGAGCACAGAGGCTTTTGTTAATTGGCAAATGTGACGATACAACACAAGAGGCTATTGATCTTCCATCGGATGGAGATTGATTTAACTCAACATCCTTCCAGGTGTGTGTGTGTATGTATCGATCACCAGCAGTCCATTCAGTGAGATGCAACAAAGAATATACCTCCATCACTTTATCTGTGTTTGCTTCTTTTACCACAGGACTTTTTTTTCTTAACCACTTGCAATAAATCTACCTTCCCCTTCCCCTCTCTC
>NW_005187406.1:1246688-1252026 GCF_000239375.1 Pundamilia nyererei
TGTGTGTGTGTGTGTGTGTGTGTGTGTGTGTAATTTAATTTTTTGGGCCCCATGTTATCCACGAGAATACCAGAAATATGCCAAGCCACAAAAACCTGCCCAGAAGAGTAAGGCACATATCCAGCCCCTTTTTTTCTAAAACAGTGTTTAAGTGTTTTTGAGTGGATTTTCCCCTCAGCAAATCACATTACAGTCAATCATGAATAAACTAAAGCAGATTTTGCTCACTGTAAGTACAGCTGCCTGTATTACTGTGAATCGAAGCTGATTTTTATTACTTTGGATTGTCAACATCGGAGGATTCGCTGGCTGTGTGTTTATACACTTTTCCAAGTTACAATGCCAACTCGGAAAAAAATGGGAGGGATACGAATATGTTTTCTACTTTAATTACTGCCATGGAGACTTCATGTAGCTATCTACTTGGTTGGGAACTTCTATATGTGGCAAATAACACATGCAAACACAGAGATAGGTGGTATACAATCCTAGTATCACTGGGGGTCACAATGAATATTTGAATAAATGGATATTTGCAGCTGATCAGAAGATTAAAAGCACTGATGAGTAGCGTCTACGCTCCTTCATCGGCTGAGGCTAATTCAGCATATTTGCATTTGTCTATTGGTGTTTCTGCTGAGAAAAAAAGGGAAACTCCAAGTGGATGCAGCGGTGACAGATGGAAAGGGAATGTGTGGATCAGGATAAAACAAAGGCGGAAACGCAGGCCAGGAGGAGAGGAAGAAGGGGAGGAGAAAAGAAAAACAGGGACAGAAATGAGGTTTATGTTAGTGGCTGGCCTCTGAGATGATTTTCCATATCAGCAGGCCAGAGAGACAGAGTGGGCAAATATGATTTTCTCCTCAACTCAACCAACAGAAAACAGACAGAGAGGGTCAGGAGTCAGGTGACAGGAAAAGGGAAAAAGGGGGGAAAAGACGAGAAAAATGAAAGTAATGAGTAAATGGAAAAAAGATGGAGAGATGGGGGAAGGGCAGAGATCTGATAGGGGTTAGACATTAAAGAACAGCTGTGGGAAGAAAGTCAGGAAGGAATGCAAAGTATTTACATTGCTAAGCTTAAATCACAGCACTACTATTTGAAATAGTCGCCTAAGCTTCTTTTTCATTCAATGCAATTTTATTTTGTGGCCAAGATTTGTGTTTCTTTTTAAAAACCCCATTGCTCATGTGAAAGTTGTCTTTCTTTTCTATCGTCTGTTGCACTAGACTTGATACAGGTAGCGTTATGTGTGCATCAGTGTGTATTTTACGTGTCAGTGTCAGTATACGTTTGTGCGAGAGTCTGCATTGCCAGGGGCCTTGAGAGCAGCCTTACACGAGCTGTGTTTTATTATGACTGGCTGAAAAGGCCGCTGATCTACATTTGTACAAGAGAGGATTTGGAGGGAGGAGGGGTGGGGGGGGGAGAAAAAGAAAACACTGCAACGATCTGCTGTGAGAGAGGAGAGCGTGCGCGAGAGGAGGGGGGAAGAGAATAGGGGAAGATGGAAAATGAAAGTCTCGAGTGTCTTTTTCGTTTCCTACAAATTTATTATGACTACAGAGGCTGCGGATATCAAAAGCAAAAGATGGAAAGATTTCGACTTTTAAATATTCTGGCTTGTGTGTGTGTTTGTCTTGATCACTGTGTGTGTGTGCGTGTGTGTTCTGATGCTTGGGATCCAGCTGTATAAATAGACACACACACACACACACACACACACACACACACACACACACACACACACACACACACAGATTTGTCTTTTAATACTCGCTGCTACCCCATCTTGCTCTTGACTTATCCCAATACCCTCCCTCTTGCATATGTGTGTGTGTGTCAGAGACAGATTGGCAGACAGCTAAAGGCACTTGTGGTTGTGGTTGTTAGGGCATCGGGACGTCGTTGAGGTGAAGGTACTGTACGCGTGTGTTCCTGTGTGTGTGTGTGTGTGTGTGACTCAGATGTGGACTGTTGTGGTTGTGGTAATTGCCTCTGATGCGACGCAGCGTTTATGAGTAACGACCCAACCCACCACCTCTCTCTCGCCCTCTCTTTTTCTCTCTCTCTCAATCCCGTGACTAATTACCTGATTCCCTGTGGATTTGTTTCCTCCTTCCCCTACAACTGTTCAGTTTGTTCCACTAAATGAGAGCATGCTGATGAGCCAAACTGAACTGAGTCTTCTTGCTCAGTTTGCCGAAACTGTTACAGCATGAGATTAGACTTGCACTCAGTTCCGTGCAAGAGCTGAACTTGGTTGTGACCCCGTGTGATGGTTTATGAATGATCAAATCTTTTGAAGGTGCAGAGCAGGCCCAGCCGACCAAATATGTGACCGCAAGAGCAGACTCGTGCTAAGACATGAGATCGAGTTCTATAAATACTGTACCTCTGGTTTGTCTCTTGTTGATTCTTTTACTAGTGTAGGAAACTTGAGTTTAGGAATCTCTTGGGAAGTTGGATTTGCATCTTTGTTCGATTTTTCTGCGAGGAGTTGCAGTGAGTCGGCGACATGTCATTTCAGCAGTTTTTGCAAACCGGTGTTTTACTTGTAACTACCTAATGACTTCTATCCCGCCACTTTATCCCTTTAACACTGATTCTATGCTGGACTCGTTGCCAACCGTCGACTTACAGCTCAGTACATGATAACGGGATTCTCACGTTACGTCAGCAGTGCACACACGTGGCAAAGATGGAATTATGCCTTAGCTTGTAGGCAGCTATTCAACAGGGGAAGGCTCAGGTAATTGCGAGGTTAATTTGTTTATGCTAGCACATATAACACCACCTCACGATGATTCGAGTCAGCTAACCAGTTTTTTTTAAATGTTATATCTTAAAATTCTCGTTCATGTTTGTACTTGAATGGTGCTTGTTCTGATCACAAGTGGTGAATGTAGCTTAGCTAAAAGTTTAAGCTAAGCTACAAGCTAACCTAAGTGCCTCAAACTAGCTTGCTTCTAATGGCCACCAGGAGTTGACTGTATAGAAGTTCATGAGAATATGAATTTGCTGCTCACGTGATCTCTTAACTTAGTACACACTTTGTGGATGAGTTTATGATCTTGGTTGCTAGTTTTAAGTTTTACTGAATACAACGCAATGTGCGGTTTGTAAATTATGTCCCCTCTTAGAGTCAGAAAGGAGGACAAAGCAGCATGTGCTTTAGGGTGGCTGTCTTATGCTTGACCTGTCTTTATGCAATGAACGTGCAACGTCCTTTGGTTTCTCAGTCGCATCCCACCTCGTTTGTCAGATCTGATCTCAGAAGAACAAGAGAATGCGTCAATATTTCTCACTGTACTTCACTCACCAGCGGCTATGTCCACTTTCTATTTGCAGCCTATGGTTCTGATTCACACAGGAACAACCAGTGGAAACGCTACATTACCACATCTTCTATGTTGACCACGTGATGCACATCTACACCAAAAAAAAGCTTTGGCATAATAGGAACAGGCGTAAATAAATTAATACATTCACACAGTTGTGTGATTATTTTACCCCAATCATACGTGGTGAGATAAGAAGTCAGACCGCACTACAAGCCATGGTTATTGTGGTGCCTTTATTTGCATATTTTGTAGAGACTTTAGCATGTATGTTTGTGTTCGTGTTGTAATTAAATGTATATATTTAGCACTTTGGGCTTCACAGTCACTTGTGTTAGGCGTTAACGCTTTTTAAAAATTCTCTCCACCAGTGGGAATTAGGCACAACACCACTTCAACCTTGCAATCTTTTATTTTATATCTCGTCTTTCACTCTGCTACATGATAGCTATTTGAAGAATAACAGCTAAAATTGCCTCCCGGTGGCCCGAGTAGTTCAGCTGTCTCGGTTTGTCATTTGATGCTAATTCTGGCTAAGACCTGGCATCAAAGTAATGAAAATCATCTAAGGTTAAAGGTATCATCTTTGATTAAAAAAAATAGTTTAATGTCACATTCATGCCTGAGACCCCCATTCTATACCCATGAAGATCAAAATGGAATTCCTGAAGGTTTTTAGTGATTGTAGTTTTAAAGAAAAAAAAAAAAGATCTGTGTGTCACATGGTAAGAGGAAAAAATAATCAAAATTGGAGGACTTCCATCTGCAGTGCGAATGTAGCCTGAGGGGATTAATTTCTCCTGGGCAGGTCAAAAATGAGTGTTATTATTATTTTTCTCAGCAGTAGTCAGTGATATTAATATGTCTGCAACAAACTACATCTCTTTCTTGGCACAAGGTAAAATCAAAGGCGTTCTCAAGTGATTTACAGTCGCGTGTGCTCATTGGCACCATAGCAGAGTCCCCATGACTCCCCTTCCCCCATTTATTCCCCTATCATTTCTCTAACCTCCAGGCCCTCTCTGTGTCCCTCAGGTGCCTCCTTCATGGGTTCATTCCTGGCTAGCAGCCTCGGGTCCCCGTCCTCCCACCCCACTCACCCCTCAGGACCTGCTGCCTCCCCTTCTTCCCCCTCCTACAGGTCTGGACCCCATTCAAGCGCTTCCCCTATCTGGTACCCACATTCGCATGAAGGTAAGTTTCACACACACACACACACACACACACACACGCACATGCACACACAGGAAGCAGCGCAGAGAGCTTGGGTCTCTGGTTAATCCAGGGTCTTGGT
This sequence comes from Pundamilia nyererei, assembly GCF_000239375.1. Taxonomy (NCBI): domain Eukaryota; kingdom Metazoa; phylum Chordata; class Actinopteri; order Cichliformes; family Cichlidae; genus Pundamilia; species Pundamilia nyererei. The sequence continues at coordinate 1,251,324 of NW_005187406.1, forward strand.
TTGGGATTAGATTGAGATGGAGCCATTAAGTGGTTTAACCAACACTGAGCCAAGGCCAAACACGTGCAGCAGTGATGCCTTAGATGATGCTACTTATGGAAACACACACACACACACTTCTTGTTCTGTTTGATAGCAAGCATGCGGTTTTGTGTTTGTGGCTGCTTTCTAGTTCACCATGTTCAAGCACCGTGTCAAAAACTGATGAGCAACCAAAATATTTCCCTTCTCTCTGGCCCCAACCCAGAAAACAGGCCTCACATGCACGCTCAAACCTCAACACAGCGTAAAAATAACGTTACAATCAGAAATTATTTAATAAAATTCTTCAGGCTTTCACCCCTCCTCTCTTTTAGGAGGGTGACCCCACCCCCGGTAAACACACATAATCACACACTGAAACTCACCCCCATTTCCAGCATCCTCTCCCTTTCCACAACCCCTCCCCCTTCTGACCGCAGCCCCACCCTCAGGGCCCCTTCTGGGCTAACCGACCTCCAACGGCCCCCTTCCTGATCAGACACACACACACAAAATGTGCGCATCCACACGCATCATGTCCTCTTTTCGACTGTTAACCGTTTGTGGTGAAAGACTGAGCTTGACTTAGTTATCTGTCCCTTTCAGGTATGTGTATGCATGCTGTTCCTGTGTGTGTGTGTGTGTGTGTGTGTGTGTGTGTGTGTGTGTGTGTGTGTGTGTG
>NW_005187406.1:1252046-1282501 GCF_000239375.1 Pundamilia nyererei
GAGAGAGACAGAGAGAGAAAACGAGACAGAAAGAGCGAGGATTTCTCTTTTTGACAGTGAGATGGGTCAAAGAGATAACTTCAACAGAAAGACAGTTTCCGCCACAGGCTGCGTTTCTTAACTGACTGAAAACGGCCAGAATCAGGATTTCACGTTTCACTACCTTTTCACTAACTGATCGCTGGTAAACAGTAACACACACAGTGATGTCCCCTCAAACCACTGCAGATGAATTAAACAAACAGCCAGTGCTGATGTCGATATCATAAAAAGCAGTGACATTTAACCAGCTATCTGACACATGCAATTATAATTTTTTCACTGCATTTGAACACTTTTAGCACGTGCATTTAATGAAAACAATAGACTGTGTACCATTCGGGTATGGCTGTTCTACTATCCTGATCTTGTCGTTGCTGAGTCATGGATTTCAAAGCCCATTGTGTATGTAGTACACCTGCACTATTCCTGCCAAGACAAGTCAAAACGCCTACTGTAAAAAAAAAAAAAAAAAAAAGGCCTCCTCTGACTCACTTTACCTGCCAGTGATGCCACTAACTACTTGAGCAAACAATAGCAAGCTCATACATTTGTCACTTTAATTGCCTCTAACCCTTACCTTTAATCACTCTGAACCAGGAGAGTAAAGAAAGCAAGCTCGGCAAAGCAAAAAACATCCCCTTCCCTTCCTTCTCACACCCTGCTGGCGACCAAGTGTACAAACACCGAAATTTAATTTGGACAAACATGCCGCCTGTCACTCACGCTGGTGGTACACTTCTCCACTCTGCCCTGAGTTTATGTTTTAAACACTAGACAAACTCGCAAGAGCTGGGTTTTTACCTTAAGGAACTTCTCCCGGTGCCTCTAAAGACTTTTGTCTGTAACGACTGCCTCACTCTCAGCTCGTCTAGCTGCGAAAGGACTGCAGTTGAGCCCTAAAAGTGAGCCCCGTGTGAGCTTCTGTCTTAGTTCAGATTCATAGAAAGAGTCAGAGGCAGGACCTGAACGGAGCAGCAGTGAAAGGAGGCTAAGAATGTGTGTGCGTATCAGACGTATTTTGTGTGTGTGTGTGTGTGTGTGTGGCTCAGCTTTGATGTTTGAGCACACACACTTACGCAGGAGTGCACGCACCCACATGCACAAACACGCGCACACACACTACAAATGATTGTTTTTAAGAATTCAAGCCAGGGAGCTCCGGTAGGCGGTCTGCCAGCTGGCCGGAGTCCAGAGAGTGGAGCGTAGCCAGCACGGAGAGAAGAAACCTGGCCGATATACACACACACACACACACACACACACACACACACACAAACAAAACTGACACACATAAAGTCACAGATGAGACATATTACCTCACACCCACACCAATACACACAGACACTATTATAGCCCCTTGTGCGCTTGTTTTCTCCTCTCCACATCTATCCTTGTTTTTTTCTGTCATTTCTCACAAGCTCATCTCCTTACTTCCCCTTCCACGTCCTCTCATCTTCACCATCTATAAGTCCTCCACTTCCCTTTGACACCCCCCACCCCCACCCCCACCCCACACAGACACACATTCCCCTCTCCTCTCACCATACGCCTCACAGCAGCACCAGATTGGGGGGCTTTTCATATCGACAGCTCTGTTTGTCTGGTGTCTTTTTTTTGTCCCCCTGTTCATTCAGTTGCTCACCTTTCCTCCCTCCCTTTTTTCCTTTCCTCTTGCTTTTTATTCCTCATCTAATTTTTTGCCACTCTGCCCCTCTGCTGTCTTTATTCCCTTCGCTCTTGTTTCTCATCCCTCCTACCCCTCCTGAGTTTTATCACTCGTCATTACCCGGGGGATTGCCCTTAGATGGCTGATAGAGCCTTTTGGCTAATTGTTGCCATTTAGATTCACTGGTTGTTAACCAGTCAGAGTAATCACACACACGCAAACACACACACACAGGCACACACATACACACACACGGGTATGACACATTTGTGCATTTACACTGCAGCGTGAACACAGAAAGCCCCCTCCTCCTGACACACACACACACACACACACACATGCTGGAAGCAATGAGGGGGTGTTGGTGGTTTTGCAGTGTGACTGTGGAATGCGTAGGATGAGTTTTTATGGAGTGCTGTTTACTTTGGCCACCGCCGTTAAACTTTTAACGGCTGCCAATTAACAGGCCGGCAAGGACACTCTGTGGGGCATGAAACCAGCTGCTGGAGAACACACACGCATACGCAAACAATCCCAAGCCATTTTTCTCTCCACAGTGCTGAGACGTGCACCTCTTGTATGGTGTGTGTGCGCGCGCGTTCATGTACCTATATGGGATTGTGGTTATTTTTGTGTGTTTTCTTTTGTTTCTCCCCTCCAATAACACCCTTCCCCAACCATATACACACACCCACAGTGCTGTTCACCCATCAATGCATCCAGCCACCCCCTTATCAACACAACCTCCAAGACCTCCTCTATCCCACGATGCAGTTCAACGTCCTTGAAGACGAGGAACAGAGTGAAACGACCATTTACCTCCCAGTGACCTCATGGGAGGACCCCGTGTGTGTGTGTGTCTGTGTGTCTGTGTGCGAGTGTGTGTTTTAAAGAGGGGGTGGGCTGTTCAAATGCTTCATAATGTTTGTCTTGGGTTTGGGAGAAAGAGCAAATTCCACCCAGTAAAATGCTGCAAACACTTGGCAGTAGCTGTCGGCTGTGGTTTTTGTCACCACTTTGTCCACTGTAAATAATGTCAACTCATCTGGCATGTTTGTGCGAAAGTGCATTTATGGTGAAAGTAGCACTAACCGGACATGTTTTTTTTTTCCTGCATTTTCCAAAATGGCCCCGTTCCATGATAGATTGTAGAGATAAACTGTTTGTTTAGAGGGCTGCTGAATGTCAACGCTGCAAAGAAACATCAATTCTTTCGTGCTCTGCCTCCCACTGACAGGGTACCCCAGCTATTCAGGAAGTCTAGCGTCTCCTTTTCTCCCCATGAGTCCCCTGGATCACCATAGCAACAGCCTCTATGGACAGCACCGCTTCTATGAAACTCAAAAAGGTAGGTGTGTGTGTGTGTGTGTGTGTGTGTGTGTGTGTGTGTGTGTGTGTGTGTGTGTGTTCATAAAAAAATAGCTTTTTATATACAGGGCATCCCTAAAATGCTTAATCAGCATCACCACAGGAATAAGAACACCTAGACACTCAGAGTCCAGTTATTCAACATGGCAGTTTCTTGTCTCTTTTATGCAGAAATCATTGTAGGAACACATTTTCAACCCTAAAGATCTATTTTATCCTCTATATCTTGTGCTTTTAGATCACTTCTACCTGAGAGGCCTTCCTCCTCAGCCACCTCTTCTCTCCACCAGTCACAGCCTTCCTCCGTTGTCCAGGACCGCTTCGGGACACCCACTTGGCTCTTGCAGCCGGGAGACAGACAGCGGGGGAGTTGGTGGCAAGAGCACCAAGGATATTGGCGAGAAAAGCATTTTGTCTGTGTCAAAGGAAAAGGAGCGATCGAGCAGCAAGGAGAGGCACCAGGAGAGCAAAGACAAACTTAGTCATCACCATCTTCATCAAATGAGCCCTGCTACCACTCCGTCTGGCCACCACCAACAAGCTTTCCCCCACCCCGCCCTTCTTCCTCACCTCAACCTCCAGGGAAGGGAGGAAGACCACAGACATGCTGCAGAGCGGTATAAAGAGTACAGAGACAGTGACTCGGGCAGTCAGGGAGTGAAACATATGAGTGCCTGCAAATTGTCCATTGGCTCGGGGGCAGAGGCTGGCTCTCGAGGAAAGGCGGGAGCACTAAGTAGCTGCGGTGGTGGTGCGGGTAGACCTCTATCTGGAGGCAGCAGAAGGTGCTCAAAAGATGGACCTATAAATGGAGAGATGAGGATCAGCGAATCCTCGACTTCCTCATCTGAATGTATGAGACGGGGGACGGCTGCAGCGACAGCAATCTTGGCATCTCCAACTCCCCACTCAGTGGCTTCCTACTCTATGCCTCCCCCTCCTCCGCCGCCACCACCTCCTCATGCCTTGCATATGGGATCCACGGTTGCGGGAGGGTGGTTACACCATGCCCATCATCATCCTCATCCTGAGTTTTACTGCTCTCCCGCTCCTCTCACACTTACGCCCTCCAAAGATCCAGTATCCACACCTGGCAGGGAGGCAAAGGTCATTGGCCCCACTTATGTGCCCTCAGTGGGGCCATTGGGGGACCTGGGCACTCCAGACTGTCGTGGAGCAGGGGGAGGCGGGAGAAAGGCAGATGATAAAAGTGGAGAAGGATCTCATGAAAGTTTCTCTCATCACCTTAGTCAACTTAGTAGCTGCCAGAAGAAGGACAAATCGCAGCAACACCAGCAGCAGCTGGGATACGGCAAGGCTGACAAACCTCCTGACTGGAGTATGCAGACGCAACACTTCCACAAACAAGGCTCCAACGTCAATTCTCAGTCAGAACTGAGGTCTTGCAGCCTTGAAACTTCTTCGTCCTTCAGAGATGTTGAGGTTGTGGACGACGTTTACCAACCCTCGCTTCCGGCAGATGCCCAGGAGAAAAAGTCAGGTGAACAAGGCTTATCAAAAAATTGCCCCGATGCTAGCACTTCTCCCTTGGGGGACTGTTCCCACTCAGTTTCTGATGGGAAGATTGGACCGGGAGCAACACCTTCAAGGGAGGGACAAAAGGTTGCAAGGATAAGGCACCAACAGCACAGCAGCCACGGAGCGTGTGCAGAAGACAGGGGGAAAGACGGAACTCAGACAGCACTTTCATGGGGGGCACGAGGGGACCACCAAGAGGACCAGAGAAAAGGTTCGGTTGGTAAAGGTGAAGTAAAAGGGCTGAGCAACAAAGCTCCACACAATGATCCCAACCAGCTACATTCGCAACTGCCTCCACCTCTGTCCTCCTCATCTGCCGACAGTGAAGGCAGTGCCATGAAGAACCTAATGAACTACAGCTCCCAGCAGCCTTTGCTTCTGCCACAGAGGAGCCCCTTTGGAGGTCTAGGCTGCCTCGAGCAGGGTGGAGACAGATCAGAGAAGGGAGACAGAGGAGGAGCTAAAAGCAGCACCTCCCAGCAGGACCCTCCCAAACAGTCACTCCCTCCTCGCCGAAGCTCCGCTAACGAGGGGCAGAAAAGTGACAGAGGTGGAAAGGAGGCAGGGGAAGCAGGAGAGGGGGAAGTTCGACAGCCTCCAGTGGGTATTGCAGTCGCAGTAGCCAGGCCCCCCCATCGTTCCCCAGACAGCACCCCTGGCCACAGCAGGCAAGGCAGGGTACTGCACAGCATGAAAGGTCAGACATCATTTGTGCTCTGTGCGCTGAAAATTTCAACATGAGGCTACATTAATGGAGAATATCAACAATTAAACACACAAGAACAGCTGATGGTGTTCTTGATTCACTTTGACATCTGATATCTTTAGAATGACTCCAAAACCCTTCCACACTACTTATCATTTAGCACGTTCAAGAAGAAATTTATTACAAAATAATTTCAGGCAGCAGTCCCCAATCCCCGGGCCATGGACCGATACCGGTCCATGAGTTGTTTGGTACTGGGACGCGAGAGTTGAGGCTCGGGTGTGAAATTGATGGTTTTCAGGATTTTTTTCAGTTTTTAGCGTTAACTCGGTTTCCCTAGGTCTTTTCCCGTGTGTTATGAATAAATCTTCTTCTTTTTTGGTACCGGTAATGGTTTTATTTTGTTGTATTTATCCACGACACCTTAAAGGCCGGACATAAACCAGTCCGTGGTGCAAATAAGGCTGGGGACCGCTGCTTTAAGATATATTTTGACATAGAATATATGGGATACATTAAAAGTTAGCAAAATCCATGTAATCTATGTAGACTATGTACTGTCTTTTGCTGTGCATTTATTTTCTATACCTGGTTGGAAATTGTTTACATCATTTGATTGTACATAAAAGTGCTGATAAGTTATATGTTTCTTGTGCTGTATTTGTGTAATTCAGGGGTGTCACGCCCTGTGTATCCTCTTGGTCGGGAGGCTGAGGAGAGGAAGAGGATCAATGAGGATCAGATCGGTCTTCATCACCTGGACAGAGACAGAGAAATGATCATCAGGTACTCTTAAACACATATTAACACACACACACGCATGCACACACAAACACATACGCACACGTTCACACACTAGCATCTGTTCATTTTTGCTCTTATCTGATAAGCTGTAGTTCTTTTATTCTCGGCTTCTCTCTTCCAGTCTGAAGCTGCGCATCTCTTCTCTCTCATCCCCTCACTCCATTTACTCTTCTCACCCTTTGATGTGGTATTTCTGTACACCCTCACTCTCTCGCTCTCTCTCACTTCTCTTCTCTCTCTTTCTACCTAAGATGAGATGTGGTGCATTAATGTTACGGGGACTAATATGGATGTCTCTGAAGTATCGGGCTCTTATTATGTAGTCATATCAAGGGAAGAAAACATATAATGAGAACTCATAGACCAGGCACAAGGTGATGTCTGTTCCTCTTGCCGTCACATTTCCTTTTTCTCGATGATTATAATGGCGGTAGTGGTAATGAAGATGACAAGGATGAAGATAATGATCATAATGACAGTGATGATGGTGACAATAAGAGGGATAATCAAGATAATGACAAAGTTCATACCGCCTACTGCCACGACAGGGAAAACAAGGATTGCATGGAGTTCGCCAGGATCCACCCTTCCAGCAGCTGCCACGGGGATCTGACCTCTCACCTCTTGGTCCCCGGAGGAGCGAGCCAGTTGGGGGCTGATCATGCTGCACATGCTCACCCAGCTCACCGCCACTGGATGCAGAGAACAGGAAGTCCATCCCTCTGGATGGGGCATTCATACAGTGAGTAGAGATCTAACTTTATACCTTCAGCTTGTTCTGTTCTTTTGATGCCCTCCAATAGACGGCATAAAGTTATTTCTTTATTTTTTGTTGCAATTCCAAGTTGCTATATTTTTACATTATAGGTCTGAGTCACGTGGGAATGACTCCAGGGTTTCCTCCAGGTCTTCCCAGCACTCTGCAGCCTGTCTTGGGGTCGCTTACCCAAGACCCTAACTCCCCACTAATGGTTCTTCCAACAGAACCAGGGCCTCATCATCACCTTGGTATGCTAAGCATCCTCATACACACATACTCCTCCTCCCCCTTTTCATTTGTATCATCAAAGCCTCTGCCATTTCTCTCCCAGAGTTTTAGTATCATTGGCTAATCATAATATAATGCTCAACTAAGTCCTTCTGTCAGTGGGACCATGTTTTATAGCTTCGTTAATGGGAGCAGCTATTCTGCTGCCCCCCCTCTGCGTGTGCCCGGCATTATGCAAACCATTTTAACTGGCGTTTCATCTCTCTTGTGGTGGAGCACTGATGTGTTTGGACTGGACTTTGTGCTTTCTGTGTGTGTGCGTATGTGTGTGTGTTTAAAGTTGTGTTCACGTCTGAAACAATACGATATGTGAAGGGTTTTATTGGGCACCTCAGCCATTGCTGGAGAGACAAAAGTGTTTGTCTTTGTGTGTGTGTGGTGAGTGTGTGTGTCAGCGCTGCTTTGCAAACAGGCTGTGAAATTTAATTATCTCCCGCCTCCCTTGCCTCGCTCCGTGAGAGTTCCTGTGGAGAGGGGAAGTGCATCCACTGAACCCTTCCCCTGGGAAACATTAGCCCACTCAGGCTAATCTCACAGAACAAAGGTTCCCAGCGACAAGGCAGCCAAGGAGGGATGTGTGTGTGTGTGTGTGTGTGTGTGTGTGTATGTATACTCATATGTGTGTTCACATTCATATGTGCTAAGGGAGAGGATGTGATGAAACTATGTGTTTCCCTGTAAAGAAAACCTGCATAGAAAGCGTTAAAAGTGGTGATTACAGGTTGTTAAGCATGCATTCACTATTCAGTGATTGTGTCTGAGGCCAAAACACAGCTCATTCGGGCTACAAATGGTCTATTTTCAGTCTTGCAACAACATCCATCAATGTCTTTCTTCATACTTTTTACATTGTTTTTTTTTTTTTCTTTAAATCAAAAGAAAACACTCAGCCGTTTCTCTCATTTACAATTTCTACTCTAGATGTTCTGGAGCCCTCGGGTCTGTGGCCTCCTGTTTATGGAGGCAGAGGCCCCCCTCCTCACCTGCAGCATCACCCAGTTTACTCCCGCCCCTCCTTTCTACGGCAACAGGAGCTGTACGCCCTGCAGCAGCAGCGAGCCATGGAGCATATCCAACGCCAATCTTTAGGACAAGTAAGACCAGTATAAACCAGAAACCTATGACAATGAGTTATTATTGTGAAACTGTGGACAAATGAGAATTGGGAAATACGCTGAAGTTGCGCAATGGCACTTCTTCCTCGTTTCAGCTGTTATGACTACAATACGCGACCACTACTGAATTGTTTGAAGATCTCTCAGTGCAGATATCCTGACTTCTTAACACTGAAAGAAAAACATGTGCAAAAATCACACTCAGCAATATTTATTTAAGCCAATGACTTCCTCTTTTGTTGGAGAATGGTTTTACTGATAAAGACACATTGATGTGTTGCTTTTACGCTTTCACATTTGCCAGATCATTTGGCAATCAAGCGATGTGGTCATTTCTACAGTTCTTCTCCCCCCCCCTGCTTTTCTGTCATGGTTTTTTTTTTTTTTTCAGAATTAATGTTTGTGTTTAGATGCAATTTGGCTTGTCTTATACAACTGCATTTCCTGCTGTCATACAGTCGTAACTGGCCATGAAGATCAAAGTGTTAAATTAGCATCGTGTAACACATTTAAAATGTATTCATCCAATCATTGTAAGGATTACTTCTCAATCGCTTGTTCTCCGTTTCTTCTCTCATAGAGAAAACATGATGATAGCACCATCACCCTGGAAGATTCAACTCATCAATCTCCACCATCCAGGACTCCCTCTTCTTCTTCTTCATCCACGTCCACTGCCTCCTCCCATGCAGCCAAACCCTTCTCTCACACCGCACCTCCACCCAAGACATCCACACCATCTCCGGGAATGTGCCCCACTAGCCGTCAGTCACCCTGCTACCACTCCCCATCCACGCTTCCGCACCCGCCAAATCCTCTGACTCCTGCACCGAGCCCTGCTGCAGCAGCTCCCCGGTCCCCAGCCCTCAGCCCTGCTCCTTCACACCTCTCTAAAGGACTGGAGAGGGGCAGTGACAGAGGAGAGGGACAGCCACCTCAGGACTACCCACAATCCCTCGAGCCAGGTTTGTGTGTGCAGAAGCTCCCGTAGGCTCGTTAATGAATCCACTGTCTGAACTGAAAAATCTGTGCCAGCAGGCTGGACCATCAGATAGCATAAAGATGGCGAAACAGGACACAGAGACAGACAGAGCATAAGAGAAAAAGAAAGAGGGAGAGTGATGGAGGCCGCTGCTGCTGAAATGCAGCACTGGGCTTTGAAGTGTGGTATTCTTTTGATTTTGCAGAAATTGTTTGAAGCATGGCTGGTCCCTTACTCAGTGTGTCCTTGAGTGTATGTGTGCACTTTTTTTTTCTGTGCAAGCCAAAGAGGGACAGCGGGCAGGCAAGCCATTAAGGTCAGAAAAAAGCATATGGGCACTCTGTCCATGTATGTATGTGTGTGACCTGCCAGTGTGCATATGTGTGTCAGTGAAGGTCAGTGAAATCTTCAGATAGAGCCTCCTTATCCTTCAGGGGTCCTTGAGAAGAACACGCGGAAGGATACGCATTCATCTGGCTGCGTTGTCAGGGGGGCGGAGGGATATCATCAATAATAAGAGAGCAGGGGTGACAGGGCTGGCGCTGCAATCACAGGAAAACGGCAGGGTGTCATCAATATCCCACCTAGATCTATATACTTACACTTCTACACCCACACACACACATGCTGTATAATACACACCACTGTGGGCACATTGTGTTTTCAGCACCTTGCTGTTAATGTATTATGCCAACTGTAATCACTGGCTTCATCCTATCTACCTGAACGGAATTGCAATGAATTTAAAGAACAAGAAACTACAAATATTTTCTATTTGTTGCAGATAAATACATTTTGTTTTCCCCTATTTCAGGCTGATTTACAGGCTTTAATGACAAAGAAACTATTTGACCAGTGCGCTCTCTCCCTTTCTCCCCCAGACTTGCCACCTGTTTATACTTACCCTCCGATCACCATGGGTTACAAGGCCGGGCCCTCGCCTCCAGAGGCTCGACTGGCTGAGCAACCTATGTTGGAGGATGAGCCGGCAGAGCCTGACACTAAGTCCCTCCCACACCAGTGCCACATCAAGCCTCTCACTGTTGAAGTTGAAGAGCTGGGGAAGGAAGACAATGAGAGGGTCTGTGAAGTGGTGGAATCCCAGTGTGCACTTACAGAGGAGGCGAAGCAGGAAACAAAAGGCTGCTCGGTCTCACAGCCTCAAAGTGAGATTTCTGGATTGCCGCCATGCCCTTTCCCAGCTCCAGTCCCAGATCCAGCCTGCCCAGCCACAGCCACAGGCAAAACCCTAAAAGTAGAGCTCTCCCTGGGTTGCCCGGGCCAGCAGGCTGGCCTGGAGGAGCCCCAGCTACCCAAAGAGCAGGAGAATGATAGGGAGGATGGAAAAGAGGACATCGAGGGGGATGAGGGAGAGAAAATTCATCCCAAACCAACAGAATGTACAGTCTCTGTGCCTGAAGAGCCTGGAAAAGTCCAGGCAGAGGAAGATGGGCACAAAGAAGGAGAGAATGTAGAGGTAGTGGAGGATGAGGAGGATGATGAGGGGGATGGGAGAAGACCAAGTGAGGGCTTGGTGAAATTAACGTGTAGCTCTCCCGCTCCTACCACATCCGCCGACTCGATCGTCCCTCCAACGGCAAGTACAGCAGCTCAGCTCCAAGGGGCCTACATGTGGAGCCTGGAGCTCCTAATCGCTGCAGCTCTGTGTGCCACCAGAGATGCCTTGTACCCACCTGTACCTGTTGACCAGGCCCCATGCCCTTCACCCAACCACGGCATGGAGATGCTGGGGGAACTGGCCGAGCTTGAGATCCAGCAGAGGAGCAGGGCGAGCAAAGCAGGTGAGAAGAAATTCATTTGAGAACGCATCGTCTGTCTGTGTGGTCTAATCTGCTTACACATCTACAGACATTGGTCCAATTCGAAACCTATGAAATGAAACCAAAATAGTTCTAAACAGCCCCAATAATTAGGTCTGCCTTTTTTACATTATCTTCTTATAGTAAAAAAAAGACCTAAAAAAAGACTAAAATGCCCTTGAAATTGAGATCAAGGAAAAAGAAAAGAAAAAAACTGTCACCATGCTTTTCTTCTTGCTATACAATCACACACACTTACAGTGAACACATGAGAGAGCTTTGGGAGATGTGTGCAATCCAGATGTGTCTCATGTCACACACACCAACACACATGCACAGACACAAAAAATTTCCCACTAACTATCCTGCTTCCTTCCTCAGCTCTGTTTCTCCGCTGGGAAGGATGCTTATGTGTATATGCCAGTGTGTGTGCATGCACGTGAAAGTATGTGTGCATTTTGAGGGGACCCAGAGATGGACAAGCTAAGCTTTAGAAACAAGCCAGGATGCACGCACACACACACACACACACACACATACTCTGCCCAGTGTGTCCCCCAGGCTCTGGCGTCTTGCTTTGCTAATTAGACCCTTTCCTTTAAAACACTTCTCCTGTAAGCGCTCCTATTTTCCTCTCGTCCCTCTGAGAGAAAGTGTTTTTATTTATGCCAGCATCTGTGTGTGTGTGCGATTTGTACGTGGCGTGCACGCGGCTGTGTGTGTGTGTGTGTGTAAGCTGTTAAGTAATCCCAGATGAATCCCTGCTCTCCTCCATCAGAGTCTACGTGTCTCTCCACCAGGCTGCTTGCTCCCTGCCTGCGCCTCCTCCCGCCTCTCCTCCCTCTTTGTTACCCCCCCAACACACGTCTCCTTTTTCTTTTTTCTTTCTTTCTTTTTCTTTTTTTTTATTAAACCAATGTAATCTTGTGTGTAAATCCTGCCTCTGCAAGCCTTGTTGACGGAATTAATAAGTGTAAAAATCATAAGTCGCTCAGCTGCTGTCTGTGCATGTGTGTGTGTCAGAGATACAGCGCGACTGTGCATTTGTTTACATGTGCATGCACGTGGTTAGCATGTGTAATAGGTGTGAAATCAATAAGCCCTGTTGTGGCGTGGAAAACGTTCTTCAAGTTGCAACACATTTATTTAACCCCCCCCCCTCCCGCTCTGACCTCATCGCCGAGAATGTTATTAATACCGCTGATGGCGTTTTTGTCATTGTGAATGCGTTGGGGGAGATGAAACCGATCCCAGACAGATGCGTTTATGGCGTTCCTTGATGCAGAAGGATATCTCAGCTGTTCACTGGAGATCACAATTACAGATTAAGGAATCAAGAGATGTGCCCCCACCCCTTCTCTTCTTCATGAATTATCGCCATTACTTCTATTTACACGTAGACAGAGGAGGTATTTGTGTAATTTATTCCTTCGCATTTCCTTTATTTTGAAATTTCACACCAATAAATTCCTTAATGGTCTCTAATGATGACTAGGTCCACAGCAGCTGTAATGGTTTTTAATTTTCCTCTACTGTTTTTGTTTTTCCCCTTGAAATCCCCTGTGCCGCCTCTTATTACACCCTTCACCCCCGTTAGAGACACGGTATGGTATTATTACTGTGCAACGATGAGTGTGTGTGTGCGTGCATATGTGTGTCTGTGCGCTGTAGGCGGAAGGTATCTATCGATTGTGGCCATCCTCCAGGATACTAAACTAGGTGCGGTGATGTCAGTAGTGATGTCATCCTGTCAGGGTAATCGGAGCATGCCATTGGCTCAGAGGTCTGACAGATGAGATGGCATTGACCTCTGCGAGCCGGGACAGGACAAAGCCGCATCTCTCAGCTCCTTCCCGCTTGCTCTGTCGCTCTCCGAGGAGTTACCTGTCAATCTCACATCCGTTTGTTCACGCACGCTCTCGTTTCTCTCTTCACAGACAAAGACTGCCCTCCTTTCTTTCGTCGCTATTTGCCGTGTTTTTCTGTCTCCATCTTCCACTCCCTCACACACATACACACACTCACACAGGTCTTAATGATGTCAGGTGTCAGTGAATGGGCCTTGCGGCTCCAGTACACAGTGGGAGTGAATGAGGAAGACCTCTCCTCACCTGCCTCTCTTCTCCTTTCCTCGTCTCCTTCTTTTCTCTCCTCGTCTTCTTCTCTAAGGGGAAATTGGATTCTGTCCATGTCCATAATGAGGAGATGTAGGAGAATAAATAGATAGCTCAATAAACACTTTGCCTCTTATTGCTTCTCCTCCCCTTTACTCCCCATCCCTCCCTCCCTTTTTCTCACCGCATCCCACAGTCCTTCTTCTCCTCCTTCTCTTACCATCTCTCCAATTCTCCCTCACATAGCCTCACGCAGTTTGCCCATGTCTGCATAGCTCAGCGAAAATGCTGTAGGGTGCCTGTGTGTATTCTAAATGAGTGTTTTTTTATTTGCGTGTGTGTGTGTGTGTGTGTGTGTGTGTGTGTGTGTGTGTGTGTGTGTGTGTGTGGACCGTCTCATGAATATTCCGTTTCATCTGCCGCTGCCGTGACAATGACAGAGTTAATGACAGTGACAGATGTAGAGATCGTTCCCTACAACCCCCCCTCCCATGCGTGTGTGTCTGTGTGTACGATTAGGCATGAACACCAGTATACATCAAATAAACTACACAGCTAATATCATAAATATCACCACTTTTCAAGACGCCGTTTCATCGCCCGAGAAATAAATCCTTTCAGCACACGGCGTGTTTTATAACCAGGTGTCAGCCGCTGCGTGATGTACCAATCTAAATCGAAACAATCCGTCTCCGCGCAGGTGAGGAGGACATGCCGACCTTTGACCTCCACAATCTGGCGACTCTGGTGGCCGCCCGTGCCCTGGAAGTCGGAGGGGGACGGGTAGATGTGGATGCGGATGGTGCCGTGGACCAGCAGTGTCCAATCAGGAAGAGGGTGAACCTGCGCAGGAAGTGCAGCTGGACGCCTCGGCACGAGCCGGTGAGGCACGGGTGTATTTTGTGTTTGTGCATGAGGACGTAAATCAGTGAGGATTCAAAATGTGGCTCAATGGAGTGCTGAACAGTTTGAACAGAAATGAATTGTTTTATACTTGTTGTAAATAAAACCAAAACAATAAAAAAAAAAAATCTAATTTCTGAACTGAACAGCTAAGAAATCATAAAGGAAAAAGCCTGTTGGTTATTATCAGGGATACAAATGAGAAATAGACTAATTTCTAAGAGTTTAAATAATAAGATTAAAGCAAACATGCCAGTAAATTCAACATAAAACATGTAAAATGAACATTTTTACTACATCATGACTTAATGTGTTTTATTTGGCTCTTTCCCCCCCAGTTTTCCAACATGTAGGTACCCAGTATTTCTTAAATTATTTACAGCATAATTTATTTACACTCTCCTAAAAGAAATTCCCTTTTATTCTCTTATTTCCCCGTATCTACTTTTAAGCACTGGTGGGAATCGATGAGTGTTTTGCATGCACTAATCCATACAATAAAATGACACATAAATTCCATAAATTCAGTGGAAAATCACACTATAAAATGAATGCATTGTGTAGTGTAGCAAACGAACACTAAAACATGGGTGCAATAAATATAATCTATCATAAGAAACAAAAAGCAGTGTGGATTAAAACCAATACACTGTGTGTTCACTGAATAACTGAGCAAAACATGTTAGTGATCAAATAAAATGGATGGATAAAATTTAGAAAAAGACTCTTTTAGTTTGATCTGTGTTGAAATTCAAAATAAAACATTTTCATATTTTTTTGTAATGTTCAAGTAAAGATGACACAAGTGCTTCCTGTGTGGTGGAGCTTTACATTTCATATTAAATTCAAAAAACTTCAAAACAAGATCCGGCTTCACCAATGCTATCAGGCGTTTGATTTTAAGATTTCAATAAGCGCACATTTATCCTACAGATTATTAGATAACTACTTGGCGAAACCTTTTTAACGTTTACAGATTGATTTTACTTATGTTAATATTTGTTATCTGCGACAGAAAGTGCCTAGGGAACTACATCAGCCTATTAGAAATCTGCCAGTAAGAGCAGAAGTTGTTGATTTGCTAAAATTAACTGCTTCACACAAACGTGTGAGCGTTTGGTTACAGGAAAGTCCTCAGCAAGCTGGCCAAACACAAGCTGGCTACATATCCAATGACTGCTGTGCTGAAGTTGGTGTTCAGCATTTAAATTCCTCTGCTCTGTGTGTGTGTGTCCGTGTTTGTGTGTGTGTCAGGTGTGCCCAGTGAAGGGCTCCATGGAGACCATGGGAGGGGAGGAGCTGGCCATGCGTGTCCAGCTGGCTGAGCTACAGCGCCGCTACAAAGAAAAACAGAGAGAACTGGCCAAACTACAGAGGAAACACGACCACCAGTGAGCAGAGACAACACACACACACACACACACACACACACACACACACACACACACACACACACACACACACACACACACACACACACTTATTTTGTCTAGTCTGAATTCTGCATTCCAATATTCACTCTTCTGCTTTCATGCTGCATCTGCGTGCTCATATTTAATGCAGTTTGACCTGTAGCCGATACAAGCTTCTTCCTGATTTCTCCCGCTGTCCGGATTGCATCTTTAATCTCCCTCTCCGTACCACTCCACCTCCTCTTCCTCCTCCTTCCTCTTTCTGCAGGAAAGAGGAGACATCTCGAAGCCCTGCTCGCCGGGGGCCCGGCCGCCCCCGTAAGCGCAAGTCCACCCCCGGCCCAGCTGCTGCAGAGAGCTCCAAAAGACTCAGGTCAGTCCTCTGATATTGCGTTGGTATAATCAGTGTGATTGGCAAGCCCAGCTCATTCATCCTGATTTCTGTTTGTGTTTTTAGTGAAAGGCATGGTTGATTTTCAAGAAGTTCTTCTTCAGCTGAATTGATTCAAATGCTCTCTAGCTGATGATTTGCTTGATTGGGCACTGGAAGGAGCTGCTCACACACACACACACACACACACACACACACACACACACTGATGCACACACAGACACACACATACACAGTGGGGGTTATGTGATGGGAGCTGTAAGCTGGGTGTGATTTTTAATGAGAGAAGGTAATGGAGATGAGGGCTTCATTAATCACCATTAATCACTTTTAATCATATTTATCACTTGTATTGATTATGTCCTGATTCCATGCGAACCTCCAGCATATATTAATACAGCTGGACAAAGTTCTGATGTACAGTTATTACAGTGATAAATGACTCCACGCCACCCCCACCAGCTGCAACACGCAACCACACATTATTTAACACCTTACACATGCAAACCTCCACACTGACTCACATTCACGGACACACGCACATGTGCTAGTGCGTGCAAGCAGCCGGGATTCAGCAGTGATAAATGTGTTTTCTCATGATGCCCCACCTCTGTTAGCATGTGCGCCCCTCGCCTTGATAAAATGATTAGAGAAACTCGAGGTTTGTCACGGTTACCATGATTAGAAAGCGCTAATGAAAATGACAATGAAAGCCTTTAGTCATACATGCCAGTGCACTACACACACACACACACGCAGAGAACTTGTTTAATTAGTAGAGCTGGGTGCTCCGTGCCTGAGCAGCATTTCTGTTGTTATTAACAAGCAATGTATCATTTGTTTATGCTTTCATCTTCTAATGAGAGTTGGGGTGTGGGTGAAATAAAACTGAAAGAAAGCGAGATGAAGAGGAATGGTAGCTCTTCTAAAGTGTGCTGACTTGTTCTCTTGATATCTGGAATATGAAGCATATATGGTGAAAGGTGTGCGGATAGCCAGCTTGGATTTTATAGGTGAACCTAGCTTATCGTCTCACCTCTTGTCAGTTGCTCTTGAAGTGATTGGGCTACATAAAAAATTGTTAAAAGCACTTAAAGATGGTTTAAAGAACCTAGCAACCACCTTGCTGTTTTGTGCCGTGTACTCCCGAACACTAATTTGACTGAATCTCGGGTTAAACGTCAGTCATTCAGGGGAATGAAACAGACAAAGGTGATCTGGATAGTTAGAATCTTCCTCTCCTCTGCTCTGCTCTCCTGGGAGCAGAGCAGAGATGCTGAGAGCCAAACCTTCCCTCTCTGGGAATATAGGATTCACCTGCCTCAGACACCAGCTGCTAACTGTTGTGCGCCTATGTGTGTGTATATGAATGTTAATGTGTGTGTGTGTGGGGACTGCCTGTGGTGCGAGAGAGCATGCGGGCAATGAAGGAAGGACAGAAAGAGGGAGAGAGAGGGAGGAAGGGAGGAAGGGAGGAGTAGTGTTCAATAGAGGTTAGTGTTTATCGATTGAGCCCTGAAGCTCCGGTCAACGGACAGACTCCCCCGAGACTGCTTCATTTCTCTCTCTCTGTCTCTTTCCCTCCCCCCTCAACCATTCTCCTCCACCCACTGTCTCTCTCTATCTCTCCCTCTTCTCGGCTCTCTTCACGACAGATAATTTCTTACCCTTTTTTAGTCTCGCGATCCGAATATTCCCGTGTTTGCCGTCAGACCGCGCCGAGGCTGTCTCTTACCTCATCAAAGTTACGAGACAGACAAGATGAGTGGGAAGAGAGCGAGACAATGAGTGAGCTTCAACACAGATAGAAGGGACGCTAAGAAGAAAAAAGCAAAAAAAAAAAGGGAAATGCAGAGATGCAGAGAATAAAGACGTGTGATTAAGCTGATTCTTTGTTTTCACATAGGATAAATTCTCATTCAGCTGCGTCCCTGCTGTGTTTTTATGGTTCTTTTCAGGGCTGGACTGAATGTACTGGAGGAAAAAGCCAGGAATTCAATGTCCAATCACAACTTCAAAAGCCTCAGCACTGCACAGGTCAGCCGCTCGCTGCTTCTCACGGTTCATCCGCACACACAAACACACACGCTGAGAACTATTTCCTCCTGCTCCTGTTTTTTTTTTCTTTTTCTAGATATTTCAATTAGCAGAAAGGAATGA
Organism: Pundamilia nyererei; assembly: GCF_000239375.1. Classification (NCBI taxonomy): domain Eukaryota; kingdom Metazoa; phylum Chordata; class Actinopteri; order Cichliformes; family Cichlidae; genus Pundamilia; species Pundamilia nyererei. Next base: position 1,270,117 of record NW_005187406.1, read on the forward strand.
GTCAATAATTAGTTGTTCCCTGACTGCAGATGAAAGCTCGTTGTAAGCACAGAGGTCGACCCAGCGCCCTGAGCTCCAGGCTGGCCAGGCGGGTGACCCAGCTGAAGCAGAAGGCTGCAGCCCAGCGTGGTTCACAGTCAGCAGATATGCTGCACAGCAGCGAGAAAGACGCGTCCAAGAGTCACTGCAGACAAGGCGGAAAAGGTGGGGGAGAGAGAGGGTGCATAAAAACACTTGTTCACTAGGCAGCACCTCAAAACTCAGCTCACCCCTTTTCTGCTTATCTCTCAGACCTGCAGCAATCCCACTGCGCCGCTCAAACCGGGAAGAGGAAGAGAGGTCGAAAGCCCAAAGTTCCCTTGGATATCAACCCTAACAGACCTCACCACAAGGACAGCCGAGTTACTGAGAAGCATGAAATAGATGATGAGAAGAGTGACAGCGAGAGCTCAGAGCATGGTGAGGTTTTTTTCTTGATATACAGTCTGGTTGTGTCGCCTTGCCAATTAACCAAAAAAGGATCACGCAGCTGATGCTTTGGCCGTAAAATTTTACAGCCTTTTTTGGTCAATGGAATGCACACATTTTGCTGATAAGAGCTTTATGACAAAAATACAGTTTCAGAAGTTTGGAAAAGCTCACTGACAGTTTCACATGCGAGTCAAGCGGCGCTTATTTGGTGTGTGGGTCAAAGGACACCAACCAGATCTTGTGAGATTTTGCTGTGAGATTGTGTGTGTGTGTGTGTGTGTGTGTGTGTGTGTGTGTGTGTGTGTGTGTGTGTGTGTGTGTGTGCATGTGGAGCATCTGAGAGTGAGATGTCTGCCGTCATCAGGGGTGTCCTCTCACTTCCCAGCTCGTCTGTCACACTGTTAAAACAGTTAACGACTTGCCACGGGCATGCGACACGGCCCTCCGCCCTCATCGGCATATGGTAATGTGAGCCTGCCCTGGCCTCCCCGTTCAGAATGTCACACCCAGCTCCTCCCATCTCTCCTTAACCTCTCCAACCTTGTGAAAATGGCCACACTGAAGTGCCTCGACTTGAGGATACACAATGACACCCGTCCTGACTTTTAACGGCTCGCCAGAGAGATGGGTGCGCCATGAAACCAACATAACATGGAGGAAAACACTAGAATTTCACTGACCCCGTGGCCTTATTGGCATGAAGAATTTGTGGTTCAGTTAAGTGTGTGTGTGTCTGTGTGTGTGTCTATCTGTGTGTGTGTCTATCTGTGCGTGTGTGTGTGTTTGCCAGTGTTTGTATGTGTGTCAGGGAAAGCGTTGAAGAGAATGCCATGTAAGTGACAAGTGTGTCAGATGTGTCAACACCCGACGCGACCCCTGCAGCCAGCGAGACACAGCTGCCATTAACAATCTGTGTATGTGTGTGTGTTGTGTGTGTGTGTGTGTGTGTGTCAACATTTGCTCCCTGTCACAGCAGTTAAGTAACAAGCAGGGCATTATTGTTTAGCCATTAAAGAAGGTTTGCTCATTGAGAGTTAATTTGTGACGAAATGCCCGACTTTTATAGACCCTCATAGAAATTTGACTTGCTTGGCATTTGAACATGCGCGCATTTAGCAGCAGGCCCAAAATGTTAAGGAATCTCGAAAGCTCGCCGTCGATGCATCTCATCGAGTGAGTCCTTGGCTGTTAACAGAGTTTACATATAAATGACTTGAAGCGCTCTGACTCTCATACTGATGTCGTGATTTCACAATTTCACAGAGGAAGATGCCAGCTATGACAGCGAAGACGGAGCCGGTGACATCAAGATTAGCTCATCCTCTAAAGAAGCTCCTGCAAACCCTGCTGGGGGCATATCTTTTTCATCACAGTCCTCCAAGCTGCAAACAAACCAGAAAGCCAGGAGTAGGAGACCAGGACCTCTTGGTGAGATGTTTATACATATCTTTAGATTTCCAGGAGACAGATTTCCTTTCTTCCGTTTTTCTGGACTGGTTGTGTTTATTTTCTGAATGGACACTTTTCCATAAGAAAAATTCCATGAATAGAGACTGGGTACACCAGGCATTTACATATCATGTTATCTGTTTGAACTGCACACTGTTGCGTTAATGAAAAGGCATGCACAAGGATTATAACATATTGTGTCAGTAACAGGAAAAACTGACAGAAACTTTCCTCTCCTAAGTCAACAGGTTTGAATGGCAACATTCACTTGAGTAGTTTTTGGCTGTTAACGGTCATGCAAATTGTGATGTTGCTCCCATATTCAGAGGAAAACATTATTTTCTCTTCAGATGTCCGGCGAAGCTGAAGAGTTGCAATCTATTTTGCATGTCGTCTCCTCCTCTTTTCCCTTCACACGCATGTTTCTAAAATGTATCTTTTTTCACAAAGAACCATAACCCGATCATATCAACTTGATATCAGTTTTAACACGCTATCTTTAATTTACATGATGCTTTCGTCTCCATCCTCAGGCATGGGGATCTTACCCACCACGGACCAAAGGAGAGCACCCCTCAGGCCAGGCCTCGCCAACACAGAGAGGAGTCGTGCAGATCACCTGCCGACCAACAGAGCATCTCCCCTCAGCTGGGGCGTATTGCCAGTGGGCTGCAGTTTTGGCGACAGCCATGAAAACCACAGAGCTCTGACTGAGGCGAAGAGGATCAGCAAGGAAGATGAGAGGAAGACCTCTGCAGGACAGAGCTTTCGTGGAAAGGTGGGACATTGGATAGCGACGTGTAAACTGACATTCAAACCTCGGATCCCCCCACTCAACTGCCACACCTGTGCATCTCTGTGGCAATGATCAGAGGAAAGAGAGGGCACTGATAAAAAGCATCACTTCTGAAATTTTTTTTTACAACTTACTTTGCATGACCGCTTCTGATAACGTTTGTTATTTGCTCCCTTGCACGGAATAGGAACTGTACTTTGAAAGAAATCATGCAATATTTGTAATTAATATGATGCTCTGAGGACAGTGCAAATAAATGCTCTCCCAAAGTTTATTTATTTAAGGGAGAGAGAGTTTATGTGCTCTACAACTATTTGTCTCCCCTGATCACTACACAAAGTAGTAGGATTCGAGAACGGAAAGGTGAGATACAATAGCCACATTTAGAAGCTTGGTGGAAAGGTTTTATAGTGAGAAATAAAACATGATTTTTGAGTAACAAAGCAGAAGGGGAACTGGTTACCGTAAGTAAAAGAGGCCAGGTGACTCAGAGGGTTACTCCCTTTGGCTACTGCATGCAAAGTAAAGCTGAGAAAGAGAGAAGAAGAATTAGGAAAAGCCCTCGCCGCAAGTTCACTCCTTGCTTGTTTAGGTGTGAGCCACACCCTGCCAGGAAGTCTTGAAAATCCCGTAGATTAACACTGACAGCGCCTACCAATAACTCCTGCTCCCATACAGGCAGATGCTTAACATCAGCTATAAATCAGTCACTGTGGCAAATGCATCGTTTGCTGTCGTTATAGGTGCATGTTTGCAGGCGCGCCGGCTGTGCTAACAGACCGCTGGGCTCATTTTATCTGTGCGAGCAGCGGTTGGCGAGACACTCGCATTTCGCTTTAATGTGAGATGCCCTCAGGTTGCTTTAGTCTTTGAGTCATTGCAAGGGAATGTCCAAAAACACATAACTCCAAACCAAACAGAGGAATATAAAGATAATCATTGGCCTTAATGCTTCACACACCCATGCGTGCTGGCACACAAACACACACATATCACCGGCGTTAAAAGGAAATAGTCACCCATGCCCTCTGGTGACGAAACTTCTATTAATAAAATATATGATCTCTTGATGTGGAAAACCTAACACACACGTCAAATATTATGAACGCTCTTCTTCGGAAAGCCTAAATACAAGCAGAAACCTGTTGGGCGAGCTTACTTACTTTGTCAGTCATCTGTCATCTTTGGATAAACTAGCTGAAACCGGTCTGGAGATGGGTAGTACCTGGTGTGCGTTTATGTTCGTACGCGATGGTGAGAACGTCCACCTCAGGTCAAGAGTCCTCCAGCAATAAGGTGGATGTGCCTGTGCACCTTCAGGCAACAAACAATGGCAAGTGTAAAAACTAAAAATTTAAATAAAAATAAACCAAGAAAAACAAAACAAAACAAACAACATCCTTGAGGCTTTAATGAAGTATCACATTACAAAAGACATTGACGCCTGGGGTTACTTTCCAATGATGCATTAACCACATCAGTTACATCAGACTGAAACGACTCTTTTAGTTGTCTGCAGGTCCTGTGTACTGATAATTAGTTTGTGTACTACCACATCCTGCTTTCTGACCACTGATGTAATGTCCGGTTTCTCTTTTAGGAAAAGGGTTATGCCGTGAGCAGACTTCTGCAAAGCTTCGCAGCTGATGATGGCTTTCGCTTGGATGAAGAGAGTAGCTTCTCTGAGGGAGAGGAGGATGAAGAAGAGGAGGCCAAAAAGCTGCTGGTTCATCTTCCTCCCAACATGCCTTCCAGAATACCTGGTAAGTATAAACGCTGAAATATAACTTAGTATTACACAGAATCACAGGCTTGCTTTACCACACACAAATGCTCCGTGTCTGCTCCTGCGCCCATCTCCTCACGTTACACCAAAACTGACGAGCTCACTCAGTGCATGCTCAAATTTTGTATATCTCAGCTTTTTTCTTCTTCAATCCATCTTTCTACTCCCTCCGTAGCTCTGCCAAACTGTGTGTTAAGTAAAGAGATGTTGGTAGATGGACTGAAGATCCTCATCTCCAAGGAGGACGAGCTGCTGTATGCCGCCTGTGTCCAAACTTTGGACCTGCCTGATATGTAAGACCCCATTTTCCTGTTAATAGTGCATAAGGCATTTCCACTTTCTGTTTTTTTGTTTTTATCACAAATGTGCTTGTCAATGCAACAATGTGACATATCAATCCCTCAAATACAGGTATCTTTATTTGAGGGATTGATAAATTGTTTATTAATCATGAGATCTGGAGTGCTTTTCGAGAGGCGAAAACGGCGGAATTTATCACCAAGAAGGCATTTAGCAGCAAGAGTGTTGTGTGATTTTCAAAACACTCGAAAACCGAGCATATTTAAATGCCTGCCAGCTGTGAGAATCCTGACAAACAAGTTGCTGAGATAATTACAAAGCCTTAGGACAAAACCCCTTTTCTTGGTTCCCAGAAGACTGCTTTGAAATGTAACAATAAAAACTGCTAAAACTTGGAACTCATAAATTAAAATTACATTTTTTTTCAATGTTTTAATTTTTTTTTTTAGATTTAGTGTTGTAATTGAAGGGGAACGAGGTAATCGCCCCAGGATATACTCGCTGGAGCAACTGCTACAGGAAGCAGTAAGTGAGACCCCTTAGCCTGTATAACGTTTGCAGATTTGTGATGACCTTCATCTGAAAAGTTTTGCAATTTTTTTCTCTCTTTTCCAGGTGCTGGATGTGAGGCCACAAACCGAGGCCATCCTGACTGCAGGGACGCGAGTGTGTGCCTACTGGAGTGAGCGCTCCCGTTGCCTCTACCCTGGCTACGTCCACCGAGGTGAGTTACACATGCCAATCGCCTCACTCTGCACGCAATAACAAATCTTTCCAGCAACCCATGTTCTCCCTACTGTGTGGGGCAATTAGGAGGTCCAGGTGAGGAGGAGAAGGACGGCAGTGTGATGGTGGAGTTTGATGATGGTGACAGAGGAAGGATCTCCCTTGTGAACATCAGGCTTCTGCCCCCCGGATACCAAATTCGCTGTGAGTATGGCTTTGATTATAGGAGTTATTGAAAAAAGAAGCATATATAAATCACTTATCAACCCTTTTCTGTCAGGTGCTGAACCCTCTCCAGCGCTTCTGATCTCTCCTGGACGACGAGGTCGACGAAGCTCCACCCAGGAGAAGAAAGACACAGAAAAACCACCCAATGAGTCAGAAGGAAGGCCTCAGGAAAAAAGACCAGGTAGGAGAAAAGGAACGAAGGCTTAGATGAATCTGTAGGGACTGAATATCTCTTAGGCTTTAACATATATACTGCCTGAGAAGTGCAGATCCACATGCATACATGCGAAGCAAAGCCTCTTACTGTTCCAACTATCAGCTAATAATCAGGAGCTCAGAGTGCAGGTTCAATACCCAAAGACTCATAAATTTACATTCCTAGTTAGCCACCTGTCATTTTGCCTAAGTGTAGACTATCTACATAAATCATGATTTCATCAAATGTCGTCGGTGTCCTTTGTGAAGTTAAGCAACAAACAAGTAACTGATCTCAAAGTAAGAGTGACAATAAAACTGGGAGGAGAGACAGGTTTACCAGGTTTGTTGTAGTTTGAGTAATGGATATGTTGAAACTTAGGCAGGTGAAGATGAAGGAGATAAAGATATTAAGTTTCACTAAAGCCCTTACTTCCACAATTAATCATAGTTTGTTCGTTAGACCTGACATTTTCTACTGATATTAACTTCCCTCTGGTGCTGGCTCCTTTTACAGTTGGTAGACCGAAGAAAATACATTCGGTGCCTAAGACTACCAGCACACCGACATCAGTGACTGACACCATAACAAAAGGCAGCTCTTCCATGCTGAACTGGTGCGTTCCCAGGAAGAGACCGCCAGTGGATTTCTTCCTTTTCAATGGGACGTCCCGTAAGACCCAGAAAAAGATCAGAGAGCGAGACTTGGGGTTATTTCATCGGCCTTCCTCCCACTCTTTGGCTCCACCAACCCCTATCAAAGGCATCTTTGGCTCTCCTTTTGAAGTTGACTCATTCAGTAGTATTGCTAATGGGTACTCTACCTTTGGAAGTGGTGGAAACTCTGGATCTGGGAGACCAGTTAACGCAGTAGCCTCCATGGGGCTCCGGGACTCCTCGTCTTCTTCTTGCTCCTCGTCTGTCACCATGGGTATGACAGCTGGGAGCCGGAAGCCAGCGAGTGAACGTGACAGGAAACACTTTCTTGTGAAGTTAGACCACGAAGGAGTGACCTCTCCTAAAACAAAGAATGGCAAAGCCTTGCTTCGACTAGGGGGGGCTGCAGTGAGAATAGGGAAGAGCCACGCCTCCACAGGGGCACCGCTGCGATACATCCAACCCTCTCTCCTGGTGAAAGATGGCAAGAAGGGAGGAGGGGAAAGAGACAGTGGCGGGGCCCGCTCTAAGGCCCCTGTAAAAGGCGTTCCACATCTGAGAAAGGATCTTCTATCGGCTGGTCTCGGAGTTCAAGGCGGAGATTACAGTTTGGACTACCCGAGTGACTGTCCAAGCTCTTACTCGGAGCTGGATGAGGATGATGAGGATGACGGTCAAGACCCTGACACACGAAGAAGAACTGTCTCGTCCCATCGGGGTGGTCGTTTTCTGTCTCGTCACGCCATCTGTTTCTCATCATCTTCCTCCTCCTCTTCCTCTTCCGGCTCCATCTCCTCTTCATCCCTCTGTTCCTCCGACAATGACTCCTCCTACTCCTCTGATGAAGAGTCCTCCTCCGTGCTGCTGCGCCGTGCACTGCTCCAACAGGACAAACAAAAGCACAGACAGAGCATGAACTCTGATCTCCTGAGCCCTGATCTTGCCACCTCCAACTCCTCTCCATCTTCTTCATCTCCAGCTCATGGCTATGTGACAAAAGCCAACATGGCCATGAGCTCAAAGATGAGAGCCGACAGAGTAGAAGACAGAAAGGACTACGTATCAAAAGGAAGTATGATGGGTAACAGCAGCAGCACAGCTAAGAACCAGTTAAAGAGGAAGGATGGTCCCAATACCCACCATCACAGTCAAAGCAGTGCTGGCCGCCAGCAGCTGAAACCTGCCTCTAAGGACCCGGCAACAGCTAAGAAGCAGAGGATGTCTTCACCCGAGCCCCTGCCCAACATGGCTCCTCTACTGCCTGGACGCCAGCTCTGGAAATGGTCCGGCAACCCCACACAGGTAAGAAGATTTGTGTAGTGTTTGACTACTTTTTATCAGTGTTTAACAAGGCTTAAGAGATGGCTATTTGTGAGTAATCAGTGTTTATTGATTAGTCTATTGTGTTCCCAGACTGTTTTTTGGCACTGTTTCAGCTTTTTTGTCATTGTGAGAATTTCCGAGCAGCTTTGATTTCTAATTACGTTCTCATAACTAAGTCATTTGTTTCATAATGCAAATATATTATTTTGCTTTTATTGCTTTTACAAAATCAGCTGATCTAAACCTGCTGGCTCAGTCCATATGTGTCTGTGAGTCCTGCTGGAAAATCGTATACGGTGCTATTTAACCTGCATAAGGCTCATACATTTGTTCTGCAAGTAGCTTGGCAACCGACCTCTAGCCGAGATCCTATATTTCACGATGTTCTTGGTGTTTCTGACTTCAGCTTTGTCTGTTGTCACTGATGCTTGCTCAGTTCTGCCGCTTTTCCAGCATTTTGACCTTCCATATAAGCAAATGAAAGGCCAGAGTCACACCACCAAAATAAACCTCATCAGTCAACCATATATTGACTAAAGGGGTCTTGCCAGACTTGTCGAGTATCAGTATCCTACTTAAGTCCTCCGATCTAAGTAGGTTACTGATTGTTGCTCCAGTTTCTGCCGTGTCATACCTTGATTACACACGGTAAATGCGATGATCAAATATGGTCTATCTCAGATTGCGTATTCTGCTTCAGACTTTGTACACATTAGCAATCTATCTTAGTTGGTGTGCTTAATCTGTGAAATTGTTATCCAGTTTATTAAGTTGCAGTCCCGAGATAACAGAACAAAACCTTTTGAACAACCGCTGCCATTCTCTTCTTTCATCCTATCACGCTGTTTGCTTAGTAAACACCACTACATCTGTCGTCTGAGACGTGCAGCTCGAAAAGAAACTGACCCTTCGGTCAGTAAATCAAAAGGTGCAGCACAAATATAGGTACATTACTCAACTTGTGCATAAGATTCAGTATTATTGCTTTATCAGAGAGGATTACTGGTGTTATTGTAAATGTTAGGTGCTGGAAATCATCCACTAAAAGTATGTTAGATGAATACATTATGGTGGCCCTGAGAAAAACACACACTAGTAAATAGAAAATGTAAAAAAAAACAAAAAAAAACAAACACAAAAGCTTACAAAAACCTTAAAAATGTGAAGTTGACCGAGCATAGAATTAATTCAAGTTGAGCTCAATGGTTTGAATGGTGCATTTCATTTGCTTTGTCTGTTTGCAGCTGGTGTACATCTGCAAGCCACCTTGCAACCCATCTGTATCCTAGCTTTTCCTTTCGTGTTGTATTTGACTTTATCATTGTTGTCACTGATGTCATTCATTCTTCTTTTTCTTACTGCCACTTTTCCCACATCCAGCTTCGGATGGTCCCAAAACAAAGCCACATTGCCAAATATAGATTATTGAAGATAGAAATATCCATACCTTAAGATTATACTAAAAAAAATGAAGCTGACTGGGCTGGGGTTTTTTCTCTTTTCTTTTTTTTTTTCTTTTTTTCTTTTGTGTTGCACAGATTTTGTTGGATTGGTAAATTATACTGAACCTTGCCCTAGTCTACTCTGGTGATGAAACAAACTGTAGAAACTGTCTAAATCAACTGAGTGCTGTTTTCTCTTTCCTTCACAGAGGAGAGGTCTGAAGGGTAAAGCCCGCAAGCTTTTCTACAAGGCCATTGTGCGGGGCAAAGAAACAGTGCGTGTCGGGGACTGCGCTGTGTTCTTGTCACCCGGCCGGCCCCAGCTGCCCTATGTGGGCAGAGTGGAGAGCCTCTGGGAGTCATGGAGCTCCAGTATGGTGGTCAGGGTCAAGTGGTTCTACCACCCAGAGGAGACTCGCCTGGGGAAGCGACACCGTGACGGCAAGGTAAAAAGTGGGAAGTGCATGCAGAATTTCTGGAAGGGAAATGGCCAAATTAACAAGACTGTGAAGTTTTCATGAGCATATATTACTTCTTTTTATTCCGTACCCCCAGATGATTGAACTTCCACTTAGATCATAAAGCTATTAATATTTGCAGATCTCTAAAAACTAAGCGTACGGTGACTCAAGATTAATCTAAGCTTTACATAGTCGTGCATTTTATATTTCTGGAAATGAAATGGTTTATTTGGAATAAAGAAGAAAAAGCAAGATGTTTAGACTGAGCAGGAGCATATATTGTATGAGCAAAGACAAAACTACCATGAACACTTTCAAAACCTCAAATTTTCTCATTGAAAACCCCACAATCAAAAAGGTATTTGTAGGAGTGAAAACACTACAACAACAAAAACACACAACAAAAAGCATGAAAATCTGTTTAAATATGACATTATTCTATTCTTCCAATTGTCTCTCTTCCAGAATGCCTTGTATCAGTCGAGCCACGAGGATGAGAACGATGTGCAGACAATTTCCCATCGGTGTCAGGTGGTCAGTAAGGCCGAGTATGATCACCTGATGCGCGAACACAAGCCGGGTACCACGGCTAATGACCTCTTCTATCTGGCCGGAACTTATGAACCAACTACAGGCCAGCTGGTCAGTGCAGATGGCATGGCTATTGTGTCCTAGCACCACCAGCTAGGAAGAAATCAGAAAACTGACCTTGTCTCCGGAGTTTCTAGGATGGTTCTTCAGAAGACAACAGGGGGACAAAGGTAAATCAGGACAAAGACCGGAGGGCTTTGGTTACTGATTTACACGAGAAAAGGCGCTAGCCCGCCAGATAAAGCCTGGCAACACTGGCACTTAAGAGGAGACTGGTTTGTTCCGAGGAAAAATCTGATCGACGTCAAATTTAACCACTTTATCAGAGCATCTTGTAATTGTGGCGAGATCGCTGCAAAACAAGTAGAGAAACCAAGGACATGAGCACTTTGGAGTGTAGTATTTCTGGAGGCATAACGGAGACTTGGCTTCCTGAAACAAAGAGAGCAGCAGAGAGCGTCTGCTAAGGAGAGACATGCTGTAAACCACACTGGTTTGGATGGTTTTAATGGTCTTATACTGGTAGTGTAACTACAACGCGGAGATTGAAAGATATCCAACAGGACCAATAAACACTGTAGTTTGGACTGTGTGTTTAAATGTGCGTATTTGTGTTTGCAGAGTGGCTGCGATGACCCTGTTTGACATATAATTAGCTCTAAGTAAATAGTGCTTTAGCGTGTGTTTATACTGTACGTGTGTGCGCGTGTGCGTGCGTGTGCGTGCGTGTGCGTGCGTGTGAGTGCGTGTGTGTATGTGTGTGTGTGTGGTCATGGACGGGTGTGCTCATACAGCAAAGATGTCGACGTCATGGCACACGGGTGGGCATGCCTCTGAATATTAATCAGCCCAGTACTATTAAACGTGCAGTTTTCAGTCTTTGCGACTGAAACACAACATTAAATTTTTTTGCTCTTTTCAAGCCATACACATCAATACCTCTCTCTCTCGCATGCCCCTGCTCGGGTGCGGAGACACATGTACAGGTAGTTGGATTGTTTATTTGAACTGTGCGTGCATGTTGGGTGTGCGTTCATATGTGTGCGTGGAAGCGCGCCTGCGCTTTGTACAGCATTATGGGAAGGATTACATGATGTAAATAGTATATATTTGTTCTTATTTCTTGTTTTTCTTTTTGCAGAGAAGATTATTTTATTTAGATTTTTTTAGGGTGTGTGGGTGAGTCTGGGGTGGGCGGGGGGTGGGGAGGGATGTCAGCCTCTAGCAGAGGTTTCTTCGCTCTCAATGCACTGAACAGTATCAGATGTTTGGATTGGACATCAGACTGTATGACTGATGTGATAACTTTGTGGTTGTAGCCTCTGCTTTAGGCAAAGGGTAAATATGTAGAAAGGGTATTTGGGAAATGTTTTTTATAATGTAATCAGACAAAAAAGCTCTTTTTACTTGTGTCCAGTTCTTTCTTTCTTTTTTCTCTTTATATTTTACTCCGTTAGGTTAAGAATGTGCATTTCCTTGTTTTGTTTTGTTTTTTTCATTTTTATTTAATTTTTTTTTTTTACAAATACTGGAAAAAGCAAGCTGGCTTTCTGCTGTTCTGCGATCCTGAAAGAATCTTCTGTATCTATTCTAGCCTGTATTATAAAATGTAGATATTTATCCGGCAGCAAAAAGAAACATACCAAAGCACCTGTGAGTTTACGCTTCACCACATTAGAAGAAGGAGGAAAAAAGGAAGAAAGAAACAATTTTATGAAAGACGCTCAATCAAATCTGAATCTGGGACCTCTGCAATCACCGAGGTATTCGACAGAGTTCCCTCTTGTTGTCCGCTCGCGTACATCCGGCGTTGCTATGACGGCCCCTGTTGCAGCAACATTGTCTGCACACCGCCCGGCTGATGCACTTGAGGTCTCAATGGCAACCAGAAATGGCGTCACGTGACTGTGAAGGACAATCAGAGCCAATCAATCGGACAATGCCGAGGGACAAAAAAAAA
>NW_005187406.1:1282768-1284401 GCF_000239375.1 Pundamilia nyererei
GGAAATATTACTTTTATGGGTCTTTAATTTAAAAAAAATGAAAAAAGAGAGATTTAAAGCTTTTCTTTAAGAAACACTGGATTCAGTTCTAAACATCACATTTTGACAGAAGCAACTTTTGTTTTTATTCTTTCTTTTTATAGACCCACTGGAACCTGTTTTGTATGGTTGAGATTGCCTACTAAAATATATTATGTGATTTCAGTCATGCTATGGAAATATAACTTAAATATTTCCTCATGTACAAAAAGAAAAAAAAATATTTATCTTAATTTTATTGCCTTTTTTGTGTTTCATTAAAAAAAGAAGAATTCTTACAAAATAAAAGCATGTCAGTTGTTTCTTTCCCCACTCCACGCCCTCCCTCCACCTTACTGTTGGCTGTGAGCTCGTTGAATACCTCCCAGTGATCATCAATGCCGATCATTTGTCTGCTGTAAGAAAATGGACCGCAGAAGAAAGCAAGAATGAGGAGGCGAGTAGGTGGGGGAACACGAGAGGAGGAAGCAATTTGAAACTATAGCTGTAGCCGATAGAGGAGGAAGAATGGGGAGAGAAAGGGCAACTGTATCTTAGGGTGTTTCATGAGAGACGACGGGATAAAGTCTCTGCAGACTCTACAGGTGGGTCAGGTATTCAGAATAATAAAAAAACAGAACAGGATCATTAAGAGAACAAAGGGAGGATATCAGATTTCAGCTGGCAAAGATTTCAAATCTGCACTCTGTGCATTTTTGTGCTAGCACACAGCTCATGTGAGAGTCTATAAACCACTATAAATAAATTATGTCAGTGCATTCCTGCACTGCATGGGTTTTCTGCTGTGTGTGTGTGTATTACCCAAGAACAGTTGAGATTATATCCCCCCTGCAGGCTGTGGACTGCCTGGGCCAAAGTTTGCAAATTTGCTGGTGCTTTATTCAAGACTTCCTGCAACATATTCACACCTTTTGTATCGCATTGAGCCTTTTGTTATGCCGCTCACGGCAAACTTCTACTTTACCTTTGACCTCAAATTACAATCCAGTTGCCTTGTGGCCCCTTGCATTGCCTTGAACATCGGTCATAAACTTTTTCTACTCTGAGCTGTGGTTTGTTTTTTTGTTTTTTTTTAAATGGCAGCCCCTCCTTCACAGTTTTTTCCATTTTAAAACTCGGGCCAGCGTCTGTTTTGCTTGTCAATACATAACAACTTTACTCATGGTCCTTGGCCATACATACACACATTCAAATAGGGGCCAGTGGTATGTGTGCATATTTGCGTTTCTTTTGTCTTTTGCATTTAGCTGTTTCGGCAGTTTGACTTGTTATTACAAAGATATGAAACAGTACTCCCACCACACACACACACATGCTCCCTTTCTGCTTACTGTTGGTCTTTTACATCCTCCTCATCGGCCACTCAATCAACCGACGCCTTCAAAACACACACACGTTAAGTGCAGTCTTTGACTCCTTATCAGCAGGTTTGCACTGGGCTTATCTGGTTGACATTGTTAAACTACTTTACCCAGAATGCTGCAGGAGATAGGGCCACAATGGGAGGCTCGGGTGCCCTTTGGGTTAATGAGAGAGGGCTTTCACGTTGTTAGAGCAAACATGCTGAAAGCTGATTTGTGTGTGTGTGTGTGTG
>NW_005187406.1:1284947-1289441 GCF_000239375.1 Pundamilia nyererei
GTGTGTGTGTGTGTGTGTGTGTGTGTGTGTGTGTGTGTGTGTGTGTGTGTGATACTGTAGATGTCCCTATAGCCAGCCTGACTCATTTGTAGTTGTGCAACGTATTCTGTGGAAACAGATGGAAGGCTTACATAAATCATGGATTCTTGGCAGTGTGGAAGTCATGTCCATGTCTTCCTACATTACAACACCAACAAGCGTCCACTGTTCCATTTCCCCCAGTTTTATGACTTGACTCTGGACCATTACATGGAATATTTAAAGGAAAACATTAGGCTTGTACTTTCTTCTGAATTCCCACAGATAACTGGCCAAGTGTCAATGATACGGCCATGTTTTCAGCTTAACATACGAGTAAAAATATTTGACAGGTTTAAGGCAGTAAATATCAGGATTTGGTGTCAGTTCCTCAGAGAACTGGGCATTAATTTTATAGCTGCCATTCTGCATTACTGTTCGGGGATCATAATAAACAGTGTATTCTGTACACAAAATACACTGTTTTTATACTTTTAAGACTTTTAAGACATCTACACTTGGCCATTAGATTATTCTATCATCATTAGATCATTAAAGTAGACCTAATGTGGCTCGGTTCTCTAGCTTCCTTTAGTCCAAAAACAGCTGGAAAAAGTCTTTAATTAACGCTTTTGAATGCTGCTAAAATTGTTGTTCAAAAAAAGGTTTTCTTTCTTTTTGCAGGTTCAAGTCGAGTTAAATGTGGTGTGACAGGTAAGTGTTCATTGTTCTCTCAGGTTGCAGGCACCGGATGGTTGCGGTTGCTTTCATGGGTAGAACTGCAAATATTTTCTGCAGATACTTGCTGGGAATGATTCCCTTTTCTTCAACAGGCTCGTGTTTCTTTGTTAGGGAGAGGAGGGGTCAGTAAAGTTGAACCAAAAGCAGAATCCCCAAACGGGTCAGGAACGTACGAGTTAGCGAACAACACGGTGTTAAACTAAGAGACCAATATTACTGAATTAGAACACTGAGTAGCAGTGAAAGTGAAAGAAGCAGAACCTGAGGATAGAGAAGAACCATGACAAGATTGGTAACCTTGTTTTGAACTGCGAATCGTGTAAAAGATAGAAAAGGTAGAGTCCAAGAATAAAATCTGCAGCTGGTAATGAGAGACAGCATGAAGAGCTGACGTATCAAAGCTGCCACTGGTGAGAAAAGCATATTTTACACATGTTTGTCTTGCTGTTTGTGAAAGCTGTGGTTTGTCAAAGCAATCATTGTTACATGTGGCATATTAAAGGCTGACGTCTTTAAATATATTTTGTTTTCTTCTTTGTCTGAATGATAAAGGTAACAAGAAAAAATAAATTACTCCTAAAATAATGTTTATAGGGTGATCCAACGGCGCAATGCAAAACGCATTAAAGCAACTGTTATTTATTTGAGCACAATATGAGTTAATTGAGAAAATTCTGCTCAAAATAACTGCATTAAAATGACCAATTTAATCAATTTGTATTTTCTGATACACCGTTCCATGTCAAGGTAAAAGCCTTTATCATTACAAACATTGTGTAAACAGTGAAGCAGGGAAAAGAGTGACAAGAGTAGAAAGAAGAGAACAGTGACGACAGGAGAAGAAAAAAGAGGAAAGAGGGGCTGAGGAAGAGGCGAGGATCAGGATGATTTTGCAGCCAGGATGCTGTCTCGGCGTGACATAGTGCCAAACTTCTTTCATGATGTCCTTATTTCACTATTAAACCACAGGAAAAGTAATGGTTTGCTTTCTGTAATGAAGCTAAAACAGACTCCACACACATACACGCACACGCTGTACATTGCTTAGACTAGTTCTGGCGGTTATCACTGATGCTGGTATTTGATATTTGGAATAGTAGAGGAGACTTGGCTGACTTGTGGCCGCCTGCCCCCACAATCAGAATAGGTCAAACATCTTGTAAAGTCTTAGTGGACACAGCAACCCGATCTGCAGACACCTGATAGCAGCAGTGCGGGAATGTGTGTGTGATATTTATGATAGGATCTTGATGCAGGCAAGAATTTACACGTATCTGTGTGTGTTTGTGAAAGAGAGGCACACTCGATTGCCAAACCTGCCAACTCTACCCCAGCGACAGCAGGAGAAAAGATATATACAGTGTATTTATATTAAACAACTAGTGTAAACCCACCCACCCCCATGCACACACACACACACGCACATATACATATCGCAAACAGGCCTGTATGTTCTTTCCTCTTGATCTGTTGTCAGCTACACTGTGGGGGTCATCAAAATACCTGTAACATTACACCTATCTGGACGTAACACGTACAGTAAATTAAAGCGAAACCTGAACTGTGTGGCAGCGTTGGAGGATTTATCACCTCACATGCTTCTATCACCACTTGAAATGTGAATTGATGCAACAGGCAGACAGTCGGGTCCCATTTCCTAACATTTCATCGGGTTTTTTTAAAACAATATTCCATATTAAATGGATACTATATCACAGGATCACTGTAACAGTTTTCATCGACGTGTGGCATGCTCACAAGTCCATATCGCCTCTGTGTGAAACTGTTTCTTAAAAGGCCACTTGTTTTATGTCATATGTCAGGATATCTGGGGAATAATGGGAGGTTAAATTATATGCTGCTGTTGTTCTGTGTGTAAATTTAGACTGATGAGAAAACTGCTGTAGCTTTAAGTTGTGTATGGAAATAAATTTTTTAAAAGTTCAAGAGAAAGTGAGTCTCTGGAGTTTCTTATGGTCATTAGGGTATTCCCAGATCGGTTGGCAAGCGCTTGATGGCTGACGCCTTTTAAAATAATTTGCAAAAAGGTTGAAGAACTAAAAACTTTCCTGTCTCTCCTTTGGTTGCTACTAGATTGCTGCAATCACCCTTAATTACATAAAAGATGCTGAGTTGTCTGTAGACACTACTCACCATTGTCACTTTCCAAGAAGCTAGCATGTTTTTTGGTCACTAGCAGTTTGCATGCTAGTAGCTGTGCCTTAACAGAGCAAAAGGCCCAGCTTTGGAGTTGTACTCTTCACAATTACACTATAGCTTAGAGACTAGTTTGCAAATGTTTGCAGACTAGTCTGCATCTTCCATACAAACTACTCTTGCAGTTTTAAGGTGGTTTTTGGTGCCGCACCAGATAACTCTTTGCAACCAGTTTCACAGTACCAACTGCCAGCAACTACTCATGAACCATTAGCAGGTTACACACTTTTCCGCACTGACAACACTGATTGTTGTCTATACCTACATGTCTGAGGCTTTAGCAACTGATTTTAAAATGACTGCCAGCAGCTTTCACAAACCACTCGCGCCCCACTGGGAAATGTCTATTCTTCCCTTATGATGAGTGAGCATACTGGTTGGCCAGGATCAACGGGCCCAACCACTGATCCATTTTCCTAACTCCTTAACCAGCTTAGTGTTTGTGGGAGTGCTAGAGTTTGTCTAACTCCAAACCTAACAAATTATTTTAGTTAATGAGGTTCAGAGGTGATGGGGTAGAATTTAAGACAAGCTACTTATTCAACCCTCTAGTCTTTAAGCTAAAGGCCCCCTGGGTGATGCTTTGTATTTAGAAGAATGACTGAGGCATCTGTCGTCTTAATAGTTTTTATTATTAATAATATTTTTTATTATCTTCTCCTGTAAAAAACGCAGAAAACATGCTTCCTAATATACGTAACTTACAACAGGCTTCCTCTGTTGACTAGCTTGAAAAGCTGCCTGCAGTTACTTATAGAAGTCAGCTTGTCATTCTCATCCCACGTAGGAAAGAAAAAACACATTTTGAAAACCGAGGCAATTTTTTTCATGCTCTCTCTTTTAAGAAGCTCTAATTACTGAGACACAAAAATAATATCACCAGATATCTGGTAAAATGTGAAAGGCAATTTGGGGTAGATTCTTTTTTTCTTTCCAATTTACACATATGGGAGATTTGAAAGCAATTAAGAACACATAGAAACTCTGTAGTTATTAGAAATCCCAAGATGAGCCAGGTACAAATATTAATAATAATAATAAACAGAGATGGTGTCTAGATGTAGTTACCATGGTGATAAGTGACTGAAAATGAATAAACAATTTAGATTTTAATTGGTAAATGTAATAATTTGTGCACTGGAATTAGCCCTGATGGACCTGCTTCATATTTAAAAAAAAAAAACACACACTCTGAATATATGAAAGGCTAAGAGATGCACGAAGAGTAAGAGTCATAAAAGACAACTGCCTTTGTGTGTTTTAAAACTCACGCTTGTGGTCCCCAAAGATGAGATCTGTTCTTCTCTGTCTATATAAATGACAATTCATCAACTGACAACAATCCTGAGAGATTAAGACGCCACACTGAGTGAGCAGGGCCGAACCACCAGGAACATACAGTACAAAATCAATGGAACAGTTAAGCCTCCTATATGTCAGACAACAGGAATCAAGACAGGCCCCGGAAACCCTGCTTATATTTTGGTCTTTTTGTTATCCGTGTTGACTCAGCAAAGT
>NW_005187406.1:1289624-1304646 GCF_000239375.1 Pundamilia nyererei
GTGTGTGTGTGTGTGTGTGTGTGTGTGTGTGTACCCCTGGCAGCTGTTTGCCCCACCCAGAGCGGTCTTGGCAGTGTCTCCTTGCAGTAACTGCTCCCACATGTCAGCACAGTCAGGGCACTCTCCTCAGGTGCCAGAGTTTCAAGTGTATGTGTGCCTGTGCGTGACTATGTGAGAGAAAGCAATAGAAAAACAAAGACTGATCTGATTCCTAGCCTGTCCGTTTTATACACTTGTGTGCTATATGAATAAAACATCAAATATTATCCGGAGAACTTCCAGGTTAGGCAAGGTACGGCTATGTTTGTGTCAGGGCCACATGGGCCAAGAGACCACTTAGTGACCATCTGGCAACCACCAGTCATGAGGGAAAAATGGGTATTTCCCCAGACAGTTGCAAGTAGTTGCTGGAGTTTGCTGGCAGTTGCTGTGAAATCAATCAATCAATTAATTGATAAAGGCTTATTCAAATATGCCTGTGCATTCTGGCACAGTTTTTAGGCGGTTTTTCTGAAAGCTTGCTCACAGTTGTTAGCATGAACTTGACCACTTAGGCTACGTTCAAACTGCAGGTGAAAGCGCTTTTTTTTTTACCCTATGTGACCCATATCCGATCATGGTGTGACAGTGTGAACGGCACAAATCCGATATTTTCAAATCCGATCTGGATCACTTTTGTATGTGGTACTGAATCCGATACATATCCGATGTTATAGAAAGCGACTGCTGTTTGAACGGTCAAGTCGCATTAAATCTGTCTTTTACGTCACTGACACAAGACAGACGCCAATTATCAGCGCCGGAGAAGCGCCTGAGAAGACATCGTGAACACTTCCTGGCCATCCAGTGTAGATGTTAGTGAAACTGTTGGGAAGACAACGTTGGAGAAACGTGAACATTTTATTTGTACTGTATAATCTGCAGATTCTGACGGAAATCTGCAACTATCCTTTGAAGCACCGCTCCTCTAAAACAGCAATAAGGATAATTATTTGGCCATTTGTAAATAACAAAATAACTTTATAACTTAAAGCAAAACTGGGAAACGTAAAGTCAGAAACAGTCAAACAATACTGTTTGGTCTGGGTCTAAACAGAGTGCGTTGTGTGTGACGTCTTCTTTTGCGCATGCGGGCCGCTTTGAGCGTTCACAATAGAGCACGTTTGCTGTCACATTTTATTTGTAGTGTGAACAAGCAGACAAAAAAATCGGATTTGATAAAAAAATCGGAATTGAGCATTAAGACCTGCAGTGTGAACGTAGCCTTAGAGATATATATTGTGTATTCTGTGCTGCAATGAAAACTTTGCTTGCTTTGGTGCTTTGTAACCCATAGTTTGCATTTAGGGCGGCTCAGTTGCAAACCTTTGCCGACTACTCGCTAAGTGGTAAAGAAAAGCAAACCAAAAATGGAGACCTCTCACCTGCAAAGTAAAAATTGCATAATTTAAAATACCTCTGTTTGAGCAGTAAGGTAGAACTTTCAGTTTGAAGTTGATTTTTTCCATGTCCAATCTATGTTTCACTTTTTCAACTTTCACTACAACCTTCAACTGGGTGGCTGTAGCTCAGGAGGTAGAGCTGGTCACCTACTGATCGGAAGGTTGGTGGTTCGATCCCTGGCTCCTCCAGTCTGCATGTCACGTATCCTTGGGCAAGATACTAACCCCAACTTGCTCTCTGATGCATCCATCCATATGAATGTGTGTGAATGTACTTAGAAAGCACTATGTATAGATAACGTGCTTGTGAGAATGGGTGTGATTGGGTGAATGAGACATGTTGTATAGAGCGCTTTGAGTACTCTGGGAGAGTAGAAAAGCGCTATATAAGAATCAGTCCATTTACTACAGCTCAGAGAGTAAAGGGACAAGCATTCGCAGGCAAGCTGTCATCGTTCCCAGAAACTAGAAACAACTGTTAGCAATCAAAAAGAGGCGCAGACACAGGACACAGCATCGGGTGGGTTATCAAAATAAAGAAACCTGCGCAGACTAAACACTTTGATTCAGAGGTGCATAGTGTAGGCCTATACCCATGGTTACATTACAGTTGGATATGATTACCTCAAGACCTCAGGGTATGATAATGTTCGGATTAGATTGGGGTAAATGTTAAAATATTAATGTTACAATAAGATAACATGAGAAAGATAAGAAGTTCTTTATTTATCCCAAAAGTCGGGAAGTACCGGAAATTACCGCATATTACCTTATAATTAGGATATGGTAATATAGAGTTTAATTAAAAGTAAATTTTGTTTTTATGTTTTAAAGTCTCCTTTCTGGAGGAAATGTTTGCATCAAAACAATAAATGATATGTATGAACATTGGCACAAGTCTGTCTTTGTCACTGCTGTCTGAACTACTCCGAGTCCTGTCAGTCTTTATTTATCTAGCTATACTTGCATGTGTGTAAGCCTAAGTGTGTGTTTGGGAGCATGCATATGGTAGTACAGCCCCCTGTGTGTTATTCATGACACGTTTCCATTGGCTCAAAGAAAACATTTCATCTCTAAACGTCCCTTTATCTTCTCCTGAGGTGTGTGTTCGAGTGCCTGTGTGTGTTTTTGCATAATGTGTCTTTGGTTCTGTAAGTTTTCTTGTCCCTTCAAGTAAGCATAAACGTGTGATACCTACACGCACATCACAGGCCTCACAGTCGTGGGCTTTGTCTTTCGGTGTGTGTGCTGATGAGCGTGCATGAGTCAGTGTTTGCGTGCCGATGCCTCTTCACCCTTTCATCTCATGAAGTGTTCATCGGTCTGTCCTTCATCAATCACACCATACGGCAGATCACTCATCAGCCTGGTGTCCTGCTTTAAAACGATAAGATCTCTATCCACATAATCTGTCTGTACACGCACGCACACACACAGCTGCGCACTCACGTGACGCCGACTGTGATCATAGAGAGTTTCGAAGGTATTCTTGCTAACACGGTAGGAGGCCTGCCGTTCGGCACCTACACATTATTACCCCTCCTAATAAACACACACCCTACAGCTCAATGTTAGTCACCAGTGCACACATACACAAATGTTCACTCACACACACACACACACACACACACACACACACACACACACAGTTTCCATGGTGACGGATAGGCAGCCATGCAGAATGAGTGCATATTCCCTTGGGACATCTCCTTTGTCCATCTTTCCATCGCTCTCCTTTAGTGATGACAAGATGTCTCCTCCGTGTCTCTCATTTTTTTTTCCCCTCTTCAGTCTCTGTTCATTATGCATAATGCATGTGTTTCGATTCATAAGCCACACTTCATATAGCCCATCCAGTGAGTAACAGCAGAGGTGGTCTTTCTTCCCAAACTCTTTCCTCCAGATTTGCCCATTGTATTGCTCAAAACTCTTATTCAACAAATGCAACTGAGACGTTAAGGTAGCTTGTCCTGTAACCTCGACGGTGTTGCAATAAGTGCTGCTTGAAGCAGTTTGAGTGGCAGCTCCTCATTATGAGTAACTCTAGTATGGATGGAGGGAGGGGAGGAGAGGGGGAGAGAGCGGATTGGTTGTTCTGTCAGTGGTTGTGAAAAGAGGCATTGGTTGTGTTAAAGGTGAAGACTACCCCTCGATGTCCTGTGTGTCACAGCAATCAGCATATTGAGGACATAGATGGACACAGAAAAAGTTATCTTTCTTGCAAAGTCAGTATTTTGGACAACAACGGCAATTCTCAGTGTCTCTTTTTTGAAGGGTTTGGTATAAAATATTGCGAGTGGGTACTCAGAAGATGAACATGCACAGTTGTTTGAGAGGGCATGGTGCAGCATGGTGTGAATCACCCACCAGATGTCATGTCGGAGCCTCATTTCATGTGACCATGTGACAATAAGAACTGAATTCACCAAGCAAAGGGTGAGAGAGGCAAAGGGTTATGGCTGACACCATGGGGGATAGAAGGCAGGGGAGCTGGAAAACTTGGCTGAAAGGCTGAGAGGCATGGGAAGCAGATGAAGCCACTCAAGAGGGGGTCCCAGAAGTATGGAGAGCTGGCTGCAATGGTGAAAGCAATGCTGGGCAGGAGTCTGGCAATGGAGACAAAATCCCTCAGCAGACCGGCCAGGATCCTGAGCACTCCAGCTCACTCTTTGGAGCAAGCAAGACAGCGGTTGGATCTGGCTTAGAAACTAAAGAGGAGCCGGCCTCACGTCAATCAACCTTTGAACAGGCTTGGACCTGGTGACTATGAGAGATGCTGGCAGCAGCCATCCCAGCTAAAGGATAGTTATCAGCTGACCCACAAGCAGAAAACATGTTGTCAATGGTGTTCAGCAGTAAGACCTCCTTGGTGCTGGGAAGCAGTGAAGCTGAAACACCAGCAGAAAGGACCCAAATACACAGCTAATGCTAATGAGGAAGCGATAGGCAATCACAATGCAGGCAAAGACAAGTGAAAGATGCACAAGACAAATTGATTATAAAAATAAAACAGGAAGTCAAAGGAAGAAGTCACACAAAGCACACACTGGAAAACAGACGCAGCATGGGCAGGGAAACACGGGAGACATGGGGAAAAGGTCAACACTAAGAAACACAGGGCAAAAGCCAACGATTACCTTATAAAAGTTAAGTGCTAAAGCCAAAAAATACACACTGCTTGTAATATTAAAACATCTGAGCTCTGTAATTCTGAGAAGCCACAACAAAACAGCAGCCACCACCGCAGTCCCCTGTACACACACGAGACCGACTTGTTGTGCCCCATGAGCACAATACGTTAAAAGCATCATCATAGCCAGGTGGCTTCAGCTCTGTCATCTGGTATATATTTAACATCCTCTAGGTGTTAATTTAAAACAGTTTCTTATGGGTTTTGATATTCAAAGTGTGTGTATGCTGTTTTTCTTGGACCTCTCTTCACTGTCAGCAGAGATGTTTTATTGAAACAGTGTAACAAACTTACTCATCAGAGCAAAACGCAGTGATTTAAATGCTCAGGCAAACCATATGCGCCATGTGTGCAAATGAAAAACCATTGGTGCAGAAATAAATGAGTCTCTGCCTCTGTCATTTTTAGACACTTGAATACTCTGAGGCACTACACGATTCTTAGACACTTAATTCAAACCTTAAACATAAAAGCACGTGTTGCATTTTTCCCCACATCTAAGCTCAACATGGCATCATTGCACATCCTGTTAACTAGATAACAATGACAATGATAGAAAAGAACTTTTCTAACCTAAAAAACATAAATCTTGACAATAAACTGACATGAGTGACATTACTTATTAAATATTTTCATCACTTTTATCTTCTACAACTAAAATAGCCATAGTTTGATTCTCTATGATTGAAGTTGGGGTTGTCAAATATTTGAAAACTATTCATATTGTTCGATATTCATTATTCAAATTCAATAAATAAAGTATGAGTTTGCAAAGAAAATTTACAAAAATTGTGACATGACAAACTGAGCCCAAAAGATTAAAATGTTCTATAATTCAAGACTTACCTTCATAATAAGACATTTTAATGCAGCTGATATCATTTGGTGTCGATTTTCAGCATGACAGATTCATGTAAACAGGCACATTTTAAATCAAACTATTAGTTTTCAAACACGGAAGTAAAGTAGTCTGGTTTCTGAACCTAGAGCTTCAATCACAGAGGCCTAGACTGGTCACCACCCCATGGCAACCTCCAGTTGCTAAGGGAAAATTTCTATTTCCTGACCAGTTGACAAGTGTTTGTTGGAAATTGTTGGCTGGTAAAAATCAGTTGTAAACAGGGTGCTGCACCAAAAACCTCTTTGTAATTGCTGTGGTTGCTAAAAGATGGCTGCGCTGCTTTGAGAAAAGTTGACAAGTGTTTGCAAACAAGTTGGTGTCAACTGGAAGGAGGTTTTCAGTCCTGCACCGTATACCTCATTGCAACCAATTTCAACCGGTCACCACCAGCGACCATTCAACCAGCTGGTCAGACACATTTTTTACTCATGATCAATGGTTGCTAGATGATCGTTATGATAGATGATGATCTAGGGCTGTATGATTGTGGGTTTAACAAAGCAATGACTGAAAAGTAAGTAAATAGAGAAAAGAAGAAATGTATTTTACAAAAGTGTTCATCGACTACTTTACATTGTATCAAAGTTTCGTATCAAAGTTTTCATATCTTCAATGTTGTCCCATGAAAAGATATAATAAAATATTTACAAAAATGTGAGGGGTGTACCCACTTTTGTGAGATACTGTATATATAGTGCCAAATCACAGCAGTTTTCTCTATAATAAAAGCAAGCACATGCCAACAGTGGGAAGAAATAAACTCCCTTTTAACAGGAAGTAACCTGCAGCAGAACCAGACTCGGGGAGAAGCAGCCCTCTGGGAGGGAGGGGAGGGAGACAGGACAAAAACTGGGTCTAGTCTTTTATTATTATTTTATTTACTATCTATTTAATATTTTATTTACTTCTATTCACTTTTATTCACTCCAACAAAAGGATATTTACAGTTAAATATATCATACATTTACATCATACTTTTTTTTTATATTGGGCAGATAAAAGACTGAATCAAATAAAAAGATGATGATCAAACATGACACAGTTTATTCTAAGTGCAGCATGAATATGTGTACAAATTGGAATATCCATCTCTTAAATTTTTGATGAAAAGTTTCACCTAAAGCCTACATTGCAAACATCACAACACATGGGTTTAGCTAAATATATTGGAAACTATCCAGCTGTTGCTGTCGAAATCACAGTCTTGATCAAGTAAGTGACTAACCGGGCCATGCAGCTCGATTTAAAAATGCTTCTCCCCAAAACCCCATGATCTGAATCACATGGTACTGCTTCCCCACAACTGTGTATGTTCTCCATCTTTTATCTTAATAGCATATGAGTTAAGAATGGATTTATTGAAGGTCAGCAGTGTTCATTCAATATCTCCTTTGAAAATGTCATGAGTTATTCAATTTTATCCAACCATGTGGGGACCACAACCAAATCCACAAAGACGTCAGCTCCGATATCTGAAATAAAACAGACAAATTATTCATTTAACATTTCTGCTTTTAGATCACTTCCTGACAACATTTGTAAGTTCATCCTTTACAGTATGTTACATAGAAAGTTACTTTTTCTGCTCATTTTGGAATGCAAAAGAGCAATACCTCTGCCAAAGGAGCTTCTGTAATCGTTGCTCGACCACACAATCCCCCGACAAAATGCAACAACACCGAATGTTGTAACACTGGTTCAAAATTCTCGTGTTGAAACTGAAATAGGAATGAGAAATGAGGAGTTGGGGTTCAGAGAGATGGACAACTTGTGCAACATTGGTTGTAACGCAGCAAAATGAAAGGTTTGGGGATATGATACCAATGGGACATGGACAATAAAGGGCAAGGGGAGCAGAGGTGAACGGTGAGGGAGGCGATGGCTTTAAAGTGATCTTGTCTGAGAAGTCCAAGTGCTATCTGCCATTTCTCTGTGACTCAGTTTCGCTGTCATTAGTTGTTGCACAAACTACTTGAGCTCATTAGCTGCACACAAAATATCAGCGAGGGCTAATTGAGACTATGTGGTCACGAGTGTGAAGGTTTTAACAGGCTCGCCCTCCCCTATGGGGAAATGTTGAAAATGTGATTACGCGAGGGAGATGTTGGAAATTATCAGGGGAAATGTTAAGAAAACATCATCTGGTTTTACCCTGGGCTGATCTACTACCCAGTGACTGTTCACCCACACCACAGGATCCCTAATAAATAAGACTACAACTGTGCACTTCACTTTTATTGTGCGCGTGTGTGTGTATCTGATGTGTGTGTGTGACCTACCCTGTCCCTTGGCACGTGGAACATTTTGCACTGCTGTTTTTACAAGCTGCGCGTTAAGCTGTCCATCAAATGCCAGGAAAATACCCTGGATCCTTTCCCCCCTATTACACACACACACACACAAATGCGCACACAGACATTGATTCCCCAGAAACCACAGTCGCAGTAGTGGTAGCTGCTCCTCTGCCAAGCTCTTAAACACACTGAAACCAACCTCTCCACTCTTTACAGCCTCTTTTATACATGAGCCTTCTCTCCTTACATCTCTCCCTCGCTCATCCATCCTCCCTGCCACCCATCATTTATCTCTCTTTATATCGCTCCCTAAATATCCTTTCTGCTTGGATACAGGCCGCGTTATAAAGCAAGCAACTGCTGACTAGATGGGCTGTGATACAGCCAGCCTCATCTGGCCTTACCACCTTAGATTGGCTTGTTGTGAGATACGCTTGTAAATGTAAAATATAGCTTGACATGGCGCACGGCTCTCTATTACAGCTGCTTTTTTTACAGTCAAAAGAAAGGGTGCAAAGGCTGCGTGAGCATTTCAGTGTGTCTGTGTTTCTGCTTTATTACAGGTAGGCCAATATATCATGATGAAATTAAGCATGAAGGTTACACCTGAATCACAGCCACAAAATATCTGTGTCGCTGTAAATTTACCCTCGCATGAGGGTTATATTGTGTCCTCGATTAACTACTACAAATCCATTTTGGTCATGCTGTTGTAAATAAGCATCATCTTTCTGGGTGCAGAGTGTCTGTGTACTATTAGGATCTACAGTAAGTAATACGTCAGAGGTTTTAGCTGTTTCAGATTGTCCACAGGATAGTCCATTTTGCCTTTAATTGATAATGTAGTTAGCCAAGGGGAAGACAGGAAATGTTGCGATACATGCAACAAAGAGCCCTTGTCTTGTGCCACTTTAAGCTTTTAGCATGGAGCATGCAGGAATGTGCAGTTTCTTCTGTAGAAATGTGGACACTGGCCTTGTGTAACAGAAATATGTAGATAGCGTAGCCTGTATTTAAAGGAAGGACGTAGCCATGGTGACATCACCCACTGGTTACTTAACACAACATATTTTAAACAGGAAAAAGAAGAGCCAGGAAGCTGGAGCAAGAAGCCTAATGGCCTGAACTGTTTACCAAAATGAAAAATGTGGCAGATGTTACTTCCCTGTTCTGGTATTAAGTTACTTATCTCTACAGGGTGGGCCATTTATATGGATACACCGTAATAAAATGGGAATGGTTGGTGATATCAAAGTCCTGTTTGTGGCACATTAGTATATGTGAGGGGGCAAACTCCTCAAGATGAGTGGTGACCATGGTGGCCAATTAGAAGTCGGCCATCTTGGACTTCTCCATTCACATAAAAGTTTGCCTCATCACTGAACAAAAACTTCTGTGTGAACTGAGGGTCCTGTTCCAATTTTTGTTTTGCCCATTCTGCAAATTCTGTGCACCAATCTGGGTCATCCTCATTGAGATGCTGCAGTAGCTGGAGTTTGTAAGGGTGCCATTTGTGAGTAGCTAATATCCGCCGAAGGGATGTTCGACTAATGCCACTCTCCAGTGACATGCGGCGAGTGCTACGCTGTGGGCTCTTGCTGAATGAAGCTAGGACAGCCACTGATGTTTCTTCATTAGTGACAGTTTTCTTGCATCCACATTTTGGCAAATCCAACACTGAACCAGTTTCACCAAACTTAGCAAGCAGTTTGCTGACTGTAGCATGGGAGATGGGTGGTCTTGCATTGAAATCTGCTGCAATGACCCAGTTATTGCATTTACCAGATATCAACACAATTTCGATCCGCTCCTCACGTGTTAACCTCTTTGACATGTCAATGGCTGTGAACAAAGAAAACTTGTAAATAACTCATGAAAGAATAAAGTTACATTGAAACCAAGCACACCATTGTTTTTCTTGTGACATTACCAATAAGTTTGATGTGTCACATGGCCCTCTTCCTATTGAAAAAACAAAAGTTGTATCCAAGATGGCCGACTTCTAAATGGCCACCATGGTCACCACCCATCTTGAGGAGTTTGCCCCTCACATATACTAATGTGCCACAAACAGGACTTTAATATCACCAACCATTCCCATTTTATTACGGTGTATCCATATAAATGGCCCACCCTGTACTTCCTGCTTTACTTACTGAACAATATGTATAACGTTCCAATAGTGTAAGACCTTTTTAACCATGATATTTATTCAAATTCATTCAAACAAATCCATTTAATATGAACTTAATCCTAAACTCCATGCCTATGGCATTTCTTTTGATGACCTGAGTTTCCTGAAAGGCAGCTGCATTTTAACATCCCTATCCAGGAATCCAGATTTCTTCCACATTTAGATTAAGATTTCCATATTTGGTTTCATTTTGTATTTGACTTTCACAAAATGGTCTGCCCTGCCTTCTGTGAGTTATAACTTCCAACAAATCATCACAGATCAGCTGCACAAACAGACAGTTTTTGTAGTTTTGTTTCTATTTACCACCACATTGGATTAAAAATTCTCAACACCAGACTGAAGTGCAGTCATTCAAGTTTAATTCAATGGATTTTAGAGGGTTTTAAGGAATTATTATTAAGGAATTACAGACATTCACACAGTCCACATTTTCAGAGATTCAAATTGAATTGGACAATTGACTGTCAAGCAGTTTTATGACCAGCTTTCTTTGTTATTTCATGACAAATAAAGCAGAAATAAATGTTGAAATTGTATTTTTTTTTAGCTGTTAAATGTAATTTTAAGTCATAAAAAGATGCCAGTGCAAAAAAAAAAAGAAGAGTTATAGCAAAAGTTTTAGGAGCATTTAAATCAACTCTGGTAGATTTTGCTGTGACCAGCTTAGCAACACCAAGTATCCTGAATGACCACGAAAGATACTTAAAGTGGAGGATAGCAGAATTATTTCTATGGTTAATAAAAAATCACAGGTGTATCACTGTCTATAATCAAGATACACATTCATAAATGGAAATAAAGAAGATTTAAAACACTAGTTACACTCCAGAACAAGAAGCCCAGATTAGACTTTGCCAGAAAACATCTAAAGGAACCTGCACAGTTCTGACAAACAGATGAAACCAAAATTAACGTGAGCCAGAATGATATGAAGAGAAAAATAAGGAGAAAGAGAGAAACAGTTCATAATCTGAAGCATACCACATCATCTGTCAAACATGGTGGAGGTAATGTTACAGCATGGGGACGTATGGCTGCCAGTGGAACTGGGTCACCAGTGTTTATGGATGATGTGACTGCTGATGGAAGTAGCAGGATGAATTGTGAAGTGTACAGTGCTATGCTC
The DNA here is from genome assembly GCF_000239375.1 of Pundamilia nyererei. Classification (NCBI taxonomy): domain Eukaryota; kingdom Metazoa; phylum Chordata; class Actinopteri; order Cichliformes; family Cichlidae; genus Pundamilia; species Pundamilia nyererei. Next base: position 1,300,775 of record NW_005187406.1, read on the forward strand.
TCGAAAGTACTCTGCAAAACTGATTGAATGGCTTCAAAGTGCAAATGGATAATGACCTAAAGCATACTGCTGCAAAAAAAAAAATCAAGTTTCTCACAGCAAAGAAATTAGATATTCCTCAATGACCAAGTTAGTCACTTTCAGTTACTGAAAACAAAAATGTGAGCAAAGAGACCCACAAGCAAAACCTGAAAGCGGCCGCAGTAAAGGCCTGGTGGAGAATCTGAGGGAGGAGAAAAAGCATTTAGCGATGCACATGGCTCCAAGACTTCAGGCAAAGGACACAGCATTCAAGACAATCTTTATATTTAACCCTTTATTAGTTTATCCAATTAATTTTAAGGCTCTGAAATTGAGGTACATTGTATACAAATGTCTAATTTCTAAACATTAATCCAAAATTTCTGTTAAACCCCTTGAAATAAAGTCTACACTTCAATCATGTGCTGATTGTTGATTGAAACTCCACTGTGGTGGTGCACAGAGGCAAAACTACAAAAATCGCATCTCTATCCAACAAATTATGAACCTAACTATATTTAATAGTTTCTCTTCTCAGAGCAGTAGTTGGAATTTTAATAAAGAGAAACACTACACAGTTCAGGCATTTTAAAAATGCTATATTTGTGTTTGTTTCAATCAAAAAAACATGTCATGCTTTCCTCTTAGGCTATAATGATATTCTTCATATGAGTTCAGCAAGAAAATGTTTGTTTTATAGATATTCTATGTTGATATATGCAGTTCACTGGCCATCAGCACTTTCAAAAAATCAGTATTGGCCTTACCCTTCAAAAACTCAGTTAAACCCCTGGTTTATCTATACATCTGTGTGCATGAGAGAGCCTGTACCTGGGGAGAAAACACTGCAGAGAACCTTTGACAAATAAAAGGTGGGAGACAAAGGGGAAAGCTAAAAGGAGAGAAAGCATCACAGGGGCCATGATGGAGGGAAAAACATCAATACCGTGTGCATTTAGAGGAAGTGAGTGAGAAAGAGCAAGAAAGACAGAGCCATGGGAGAGAGGCAGGGAGCTCCGCTGAGAGAGAGAAGGAGGCTTGAAAATCAAGAGAGGAAGTCTAAATGAGATTATCTGAAAGAAGTCGAAGACAATGAGAGAAGCATTCAGAGAAATAGACAAAGGGAAGAGTGGAAGGCTTTCTATGACTTGAGCTGCAGGAAAAATCAAGCCTTGTCCATGAAGTGCATTCTGCTCAAGCCGATCTTCAGCTTTGCTTTTAGCACAGACATAAAGACTTCTAGTCTCCATTAATGTGCAAACAGTAATTGACATCTTACCTGCATACGTGCATGAAGTAGCCACGGTGATAGGATGACAGACCGCACAATGAAACAGACTTGTGGCAAGAAAAAAACAAAAAAAACAAAGAAAAAAACCCCACATATCCCTGGAACTCTGCTAATGTGCAAAAGCATAAACAAAACAGTTCATATAAAAAATCTCACAAGATAAGACTTATTTATTTGGTATTATGTCATTATCAACAAACTGCCAATTTGTGAGTCCATCTTTCAGCATTTTCTCTTCCCTGCCTTTATGCTTTTTCTAGTTTTTGACCACAAATTTAGCTTTTTGCATGTTTGCACAAAGTAAACTATAGCAAGAATATGTCAGACCAAACAGCAGCTGTTAGTGTCAAATGTTTGTTTGTTTATGGTCTTTTTGTTAGATTTGTTGACCATAAGAACAACATAATATTCAAACGAACCTATTATCTAAAACAAAAACAGCTCTTGAGCATATATGTTGGTTAGTTCTACATCGACTGTCTGAAGCAAACTAATCACACTCCAGATAGAATTTTTAAACACATCAAATATCTAAACACATATCAAGTTTCTGGTCTAAAAGTATGTACCGTATTCCGTCTTCATGTCTAGTTATTACATCCCACTATACCCTTAAAATAAACGTGACAATGTGTCTAAACCATATGAGCTACCAGTCTGTCTTATGTCTTTTAGGTCAGTTAAAATCTGTTAAAAATACCGTTTTTTTTAGTTTCTGTTTGTCCTGAGGTCACATAAATATAAAAAGGGGATTACACAGAAATAAACTTAAGGACCTGCATGGCTATGTACATTAAATCAGCTGATTTGTCCACCGTGCTGAACAGATTTACATTAAAATTACCCAAACAGAAGGAAACAAACCTATAAACTTTCTCTAACAGCACTGTGATATAGAGAGACAGTCTCTGAAGCTTAACATAACCTGCTTTGCTTTTCTATTACACAGTTGCAAATTCTCAAAGGATGAACAACTTAAAAGGACTGATGCTGATCCAGCAGAAGTAAAGATCTTGTTCTTCTTAGTCTTTAATTTTTTTTATTCTTATATCTTTTTTGTTAGTAAAACCTTCTGCATTCATTTCCCACAAATCAACCACCAACGGTTTGGTCAGACACTCAGTGTTTGCTAAGCTACTAGTGACTAACGTAATGTAACAAATGGTGACCTTTAACCAGGTCAACATGGACAACGATACATCCTAATCCTGTAAAAAGATGAATGTAATGAGTAACTCACAGATATTCTTTTTCGTCCCATGGCTCCCATCCAGTAAGTTACAAACTAAATTTGTGTTTTTCAAGGGTTGTTTTAAGCATGTGCGTTTGTGCGTGTGTGTGTGTGTGCGTATATGCAAAGGTTTTTGGTGGGGTCACGTCAACAGACAGTCAGCGATATAATTGCACCTCATTAGTCGTACAGATTGGCGCCTTTCACTCCCCTTCCATTTTCCTCAGTTTGGACGACCCCATAGGATGGCTGCCACTCAGAAGAAAGCCATTAACCAATCACAGCGTGGCATTTGTCACTAAGGGAAAAATAATGATAATTGTAATCCTTAGGATCTCCCAGATAACTAATTTATTTCATTTAAAAGCCAAATTACAGTGCTCAAATGCAGCGGAGGCCACAGTGGCACTCAAAGCGCAGCGTCGGAGAGGGATGAGCGACGTGTCGTGTCTTCATTAACTGTGCGAGAGGGAACCAAAGACTCTGCACGCAATTAATGCAACATCACAGTGCTAACGCTTATCACTCGCCCCCACAGAAATACACACACACACACTCACACACATTGTGAGTGACATAGACACAACAACGCACTGCTCATTACTCCTGTGCAGGTCTGGTCTCCATGGTCTAGGTGATGTGATGGGGGCTCTGGGAGCAGCTACCCAGTTGTCTGACACACACACACACACACACACACACATACCTATACCCACAGACATGCACACACACATTCGCGCACACGCTCACAGGCACATAGTCTGCTATAAGGGATCAGGATGAGGGAAACCTCTGATTTGCCGCCTTTTATCTCAGGCGCAGAAACGTGCACACGCACACACACACTGTCTCTCCCGCTGTCTTTCACACACAAACACACGCACACACTCATGCACAGTGGAGTCATATCTTGATTAGGCAGCTTAGGTGGTCCCAGGGAAATACACTCATCTCTGTCTCTCTGCCTCCCCCTCTCTGGCATGTTGTTATCTCCAGGGTCCAAATGTTTGGAGATATCTTCACACACACCTGATGGCAAACAACCTCAGTTGTCTCCCCAGCCTGTCCTTCTTCTAACAGGCTTCTGCAGCCTTGACCGGACCCACAGCCTGTTTTACAAAGGGTCGTCCCCAACACCTATTTAGCCCAGTTTGTCAAAAAGGAACAGACAGAAAGGTAAATGCAAAGGTTTGAGGTTTACACTTGCAAAATCCTGCTCTGGAAAATTGGATTCCTCAGAAACTGAGGAATTGAATTTACATTTTGTTAAAATGAAACTGTGTTTGCACCCAACACTCTTTGCAATAGTTTGGTTTCTGGGGGGGGGGG
>NW_005187406.1:1304666-1316676 GCF_000239375.1 Pundamilia nyererei
GGTACCCGTCAAAGATGTCAGTTGTTAATTTTTTGGGTTTGTTGAGAAAAGAGATTCAACTCATACATGTTCCATGATTATGTAATCAGTTAACTTGTTTGTGCAAAAGACTGCAAAAGAAAAGATTTGTTTTATATGAAATGTCTCTTTATAGGCTACCAAGCAGTTAGTTTTACTGCATGGCCACCATATAAATATCTGCAAAGGCTATCTGGTAAGTTGTCCCACCCCCAAAACCAACACCGAAGTATAGAGAATCTTTAAACTGTCACAGCTATGCAATGATTTCTTTTCTTTCCCTATCACTACAACTGCCTTACACCCCTTTGACTTATCAAAAACAACAATAGAAATTGTGTGTTCACAGTGTGAATATATCCATTACAGCCTTAGAGAGATAAACGCCCTCAGAAACTAGAAGAGGAGTTCCTTGTCTGTTACACAGATAGTAAACCGAGTTATAAATCAACTCATCTACACGCTATGCAAAACACAGAAAACACGTTCATTGGACAACTAAGGTGTGTTTCAGATAACATGATGATGGAGGGAGACATGGAGAAGTCTCTGCATGACTGATGTGTGTCAACTCTTGTTGCACCTCATTTTTAAATGAAATAATCACTCATTGGAAACTAAGACTTGCCAAATAGTCATCCTCTGGTATCAGAGTCATACATACATTGCCTCTCATACACCTCTCGCTTTCAACTTAACTAGTCACAGTCAGTAACCCATTTCTGGTGTATTTTAATGCAACAGGTAGCCCGTCAGCACCTGGATGACCATTTAGCGTCAATCACATGGCCTAAAACCAGAGATAAACTTTTTCCTGACTTTCATTTTGACTTTGTCTTTTCTGATGCTGTTTGGTTAAAGCAGTGTGGTCAGATTTAGGGAACAAAAATAAGCACCAACCTTAGAGAAATGATCACACACAGGCATTTTTACAAGTTAAACACAAGTTAGGATTAGAGTAATTACACTGTTAACATTAGTAGAAATTGTCATTGGTTGAGCAAGTCACAAATCAATTCATAATAAAAGTATTAATAATAATTAGTACTTCAGCTGGAACAAATCAGCTGAAGACCAGTGATTTTTCCAGCATTTTGATGAACCTGTCCAGTTTGTTCCTGTCTCAGTTAGGTTGCCATACCAGACTGAGGTTTTGAAGATAATTTAATTAATCATCATAATCTAACCATCTGTAGTGGTCAGTATCTATCAAAAGTGGTCAAAGGAAGGAACAGTGGTGAACCACCGACAGGTCATGGGCAGTCAAGGCTCACTGATTCGTGTGGGGAGCGAAGGTCAGCTCCCACAGACAGTGGGAACAGACAAAGTGAGTCTTGTTCAGATTGCTGAAAAAGTAAATGCTGGTTCTGATAGAAAAGTGTCAGAATACACAGTGCATACCAGTTTGTTGCATTTGGGGCTGCATAGCCACAGACCAGTCGGGGTGCTATGCTAACCCTTGTCTACCTTCAAAAGCACCAACAATGGACACGTGACAATCAGAACCGGACCACAGAGTTATGGAGGGAAGTGGCCTAGTGTGATCAATCACATTTTCTTTTACATCACACGGATGGACAGGTGCACGTGCGATGCTTAATTGGGGAACACCTGGTAAGCATCAGCTTTGATTGACGTTCTGTACGGCAACCTTGAGTCCATGTGGATATTATTTTGACACGTGCCACCTACCTAAGCATTGTTGTAGACCATGTACACCATTTCATGGAAACGGTATTCCCTGATGGCTGTGTCAAAAATGCTTTAGGAATGGTTTGGTGCACAACAACAAGTTAGAGGTGTTGACTTGGCTTCCAAATTCCCCAGATCTCAACCCAGCCGAGCATCAATGGGATACGGGAAAAACATGAAGGCCCCATCTTGCAAAAAGCAGGACTTAAACAATCTGTTGCTAACATCTTGGTGCCAGATACCAGAGGGCATCTTCAGGAGTTCTGACGGTGTCCGTGCTTTGATGAGTCAGTCCTGTTTTGGCAGCAAAAGGGGGATCAACATAATGTTAAGCAGGTGGTTACAATGTTATCCATGACCTGTGTAAGTAATATATTATATACATTATGCAATTTACAGTTTAAATAAACTTCTGCATGTATGCAACAAATTTATGTTGGTGTGTTTAAACTTAGTTTACATTGGACCTCATTGCTAAAAATAGGTTTTCGGGAATTTCGTTATTATGATTACAGTGAATTTATTTATTTATCTAGCGATACCTTTGTGGCATCCTTGAACAACGTCAGTCAGTGCTGTTTTGTTGAGGTTCAGCTGTCAACGCTCCACTGCATGCATCCTTGTCTACAGTTTTCTGTTAACAAAGTCCAAGATCCTGAGTCATTCCTGTTTGTGTCTGTCTAGTCATGGTGGCTGACATTACTCAACACAAGTATGTGTTAGCCAAATAACTCTAACCCGCTAGCTGACTCATTCAAATTTCTGCAAACAGCTTTGAAAGCAGCTGGGCTGTTCCAAAGGAGCTTCTAAATGGGACAGGACACATCCAGTGTCTAATTCGTTTTTTCGTTCTTTCTGGGGTTTTTTTGTTTATTTGTCAAAGGACATTTATAATGAAATGCAGTCCAGGTAGATGTTTTTAGCATCATTAAAGGCATGATGCCTTCAGTTACAGACATAATAGTTGGGCAACTCCCCAATAGCTTTGATAGTTTGATCACACACCGTGGGTAGGGTGTTTTCTTCCTGGTTGCAACACTTTTTGAATCAGTACCACTTTTGTCAGTGTTGTTAAAAACTAGCTCGGTTTGTGCATTGATGTTCTGGTTTCGTATTTCTCTGTAATGTAGCACAGCATGAAACTAGAACTATATGCTAATTTCCAGCTTCAAATTTTTATTCTTGGACTTTGAATAATCGCCAATTCAAAATACTGTAGCAATTATGTCATACTTGACCCTGGTCCAGTCCTTCAGTTCATCCACACGCTGAAACAGGTGTTTTGGCCCCCGCTCCCCCTTTTTATGTTAACTTTTGTTTTGATTGGCTGCTGCTCACAAACAGAAGGTTTAAACAGTATGTGGGCAGGGTATATTAAAGATAACACCTCTCCCTGTCTCATATAGAGCCAAGAGCAAAAGGAAGAAGGTCTAAAGAAGAGCACTCTGCAGCTGAGTTATTGAAGTTTTGTATTTTCTAATTAGCTTTCATTTTTATCGTCTTCTTTTCTTTTTTACTTTTTTCAGTTAAGTTTCATTTCAGTCAGCTTCCAGAGAAGGTGTATTCATTCCACTTTAACTTTTTATTGTTTTAAAGTCTTTTGTTTTTATTAGTTTCAGTGTTGTTTTTAGTCTTTTGACTAATATTGCAAGAATAGCAATGCAGGATTTAAACAAATTACATAGTTATCACAACCAAAACCCAACACTCTTTGAAAAAACTAAATCTCAGTAAACATGTCCATCAAAGCCACATCAGGCAGGTTATAAGAGATGTCTAAAGCCTCTAAATGTTTTGCTTATTTTAGTTCGTTCTCCAAGTGCATAGATTTTTTTCAGGTGTTTTTAACTTGAACCTAAAAACTGGAACCTAAAACACCTTCTAATGTCCCAGCAAACTCTATATTTAATGATCAAATCAATTTCATAAATGTGCTACTCAGCTAGGAAAATCCTTTGTCTGGAGCTGTTCTAATAATGACAGAGAAATAAAAGCTAAATAGATATATTTACCCATAAGCCAGTACATTATTAGCCTGCTGGTTTTTTGCATCATGCACTGAAATGACACCATCTGCTAGAAGTGGAAATTCCCCAGTTTATCACTGGCTTACTATCTTACTACTATTTTTTTTTTTTTAAACGCACTCCTGCAACACATCATTAACCAACTACAGAACAGGATGACACAGGAAAGATATATTTGGGGAACATTCAGGCTGTATGGGAGTTGGCATACAAGGCTTTTAACTTCACAGGACAACAGTGATTAACCTTGAATTTCCAGCCATAATCCTCGCTGTACACAGTAACACATTTGACTTAGTGTGACAGTAAGTAAACCATGCTAGGAACATTCTTTCAATAGACCGCCAGCACTGGTACTGATGAATGATTGACATAAGAAAACACAAACACACGTACACAGTTTCTATCGTTTTCACACACACACACTGATCTGGTTGAGTGGGCCCTGCTCACAACGTAATGACTGTGCTATGTGCTTTTTATTTTTCTTACTCCCGTAAAGTTGACTCACGCTCCGCTTCCTAGCGTGTGTGTCGAAACGCTAACACAGTTCACTCTTCTCATATTCACAATAGCTGATGATGTGGTGTGATCGGTGACTGGAGCCAAAACTGCTGCAGACACATTTCAAAATGAGTTTAAGGAGGAGCTGTTCAATTTTTCATCTGACTGGCCGTTGACAGCCCGAGCATGCTTGTGTAAACACACGGCTGTGCTGAAACCACGCTTGCGTGTGCATGCGCGCGCAAACATTCGCATGTGCGCAGCTTCGGAGCCAAATGAGTTAACTGATAAACAAAAAACAAAACCACAAAAAAAACTCAGCATGGAAATAATTCACGCTATACCTCATCCTCAATCTTTGTTTAGCTGAAGTCATTTTGCTCACGTGCCCAAACAGCGGCGGGAAAACACACAGAGACAACGCGCGCGCGGATAGGTATATCATGCATTCTGGGCCTACAGTGCCGAGGCGTTCGGTAATTGAAAACAGGGCTGAATAATCGGGGAGAATGACAGCCCTGAAAGATTATGTGAACTCAAACATTAACACAATTAAGTGTGTGAGCACTGGAGTATGTCGCAGCATTAGACACTGTCTTTAATAGTCCCCCAGCACAAAGACGGGGGAATCTGTGCATGTGTATGTGTGTGTGTGACAGAGAGAGAGAGTGTATGCATGACAATCCATATCACCGTGGTGCAGTGAAGAAAAACCAGAACCAGAGCAGCGGGCTGTTTTTTTAATGTTGGAAATCAAATAAATATGCTGTTGTTTTATTGTATTATCGGTTTGATGACAAAAACAGAACTCCAGCGCGGCCTCTCCTAAATCCTGTGAAAGGAGAAGCACAGAGATAACAAACAGTCTTATTTTTTCTCCTCTTTTTTTATAGCAGTGATCCGGTTGTTAAAGACAGACGCTTTATCAGACAATGAGCAAATGATTCAATTGTCTCCTGGTGATTCCACGCCTTAGCAACAGCCGCCGGGGCCGGCATGGCGGCGGCCCAGTTCTGATTTATCTAGCGGGCTGCACTCAGGTGCTGTTTTGTTAACAGGATTGCAGCCATTTATAACTGTGTTTCATTACTGTACTAAGAGCCGATAAGATGATCACTCACGCACGCACACACACTCGCACACACAGAGGCGCTAATTCAATCCGCTGACAGGGAAACACGGCAAACAACATCCATTATGGCCTCAGAGCTAATTGGTTATGTTGGGGGAGGGTGTGGTGGGTAGGCGAGAGAAAAGAGCTCACTTACCCAGGAGGAGGCTGGTTAAAGGAAGCCTGGATTTGGTGCGGGGATTTCTACAATGAGGTGGTGCCTTCGGAGAACGTTTCCTGCATTTTTCACCACCTATTGTTTGCAATTATTCAACACACTGATCTCTCACTTTACACCTACAAACAGGACAAGGTCTTTATTTTATTTTTTATTTTTTTTAAAGAGTGCGAGATATAACATCCCTTCCTTCCTGCCCGTCTTTCCCTTTCGTACTTTTTCCCTTTTTGCCAATGCAGTGAACAGTAAGCCCAAAACAAAGATGGCATCTTAGCCCCAGGTGGCATCAATCAACTGGTGACATTTAATAATTTCTTTTCTCCCGCTAAACCTTCCCTCCCGCCCTCCTAGATCACCTGACTATTACTATTAAAGATAAATCTTCTTCTCTACGATGAAGAAGAACCGGACGCAGATCCTGCTTGATGAATTACTGTCCTTTATGCAAAGACCAGATCTTTTAGGATTCCTGGCTTTGGTTCTATTTATTTACTTCCTCCATCACAGCACATCAGCAGCAGAATGATGGTGGATGAACGGCTGGAAAGGAAGGCAGATCGTCAGACAGATGGAGTTGCGGGGAGAAATAAATAATGTCAGCGAAGGTGTTTCGGGGTGCGAGAAGAGAAAAAGAGGGCATATTATAATAAAGAGGGGGAACAGGGAAGAAAGGGCTTGGAGTGCCCAAGGAAGGGAGACAGATAAACAGATAGAGATGAGTAGAGACAGAGAGAAATGGATGAGCAGATTTAGAGGGCAGGAGATAAGAGAGATAAAAGCATGGAGGAAAGAGGAGGAAGCGGGGGGTGGCTGCTACAGTGTACAGTGTTTACATGCGCCAATATGTTGTTGAACATGTCTGCTTACTTATGTCATTAGCTGGAGCTACAGAGTGCGCACAGACACACACGCACAATAAGAGATGCAGGTACAAAGACGGAGGCACAGGGAAACAGAATGATTGATGATATGATGACAGTACAAAAGTACGGGTTTTAGCAGTTGAGTAACCCTATTCATATTTTGAAAACTTAATGCTGTTTAATGATGAATGAGTGTATGTGTGTGTGAGTGTGTGTGTGATTAACTGCTGAACATGGCTGCACGCTCAGTAAAAAGCACAAATTCGTGGTAGATTGTTTTAAACGTGGCTCTCATCTCACTCTCTTCTCAGGCTGTTCTGGTCAGCAGCCAAACACAGTATAAAGCTGTGCTCCCGTGTACACTGCAGGCCTCAGTTGTTCTAGATAGTATATGCCGAAGGTGCATACGAGAACACTGACCAGAAAATAAATTGTCTTAAACCTCCTAGAGCCCATCTGAAGCAAATGTGGGCTAAACTCTGGAGAATGAGGTGGGGGGAGTAAATGCCACTAGTGTCGTGGGAGTCACTTAAATTTAATAAAGAAGTTTTTTTATTAAAGACATTTGTAAAATATATATACAAACATTCATGGGACACTTCATTAGACACCTTCAGCTGCTTGGTAATGCAAATATCAAATCAGCCAATCACATGGCAGCAGCCAACCAAAGTTCAAACCGATCATCAGAATGGGGAACAAAGGTGGTTTATATGGCTCTGAATGTGGTACCAGATGTTGGTACCAGGTGAACTGGTTTGAATATTTCAGAACGCTTTGTAGAATTTAAAAAGAATGAAAATGGCAACAGGAAAGGAAGGTAAAAAGGAAGGTCTGATGAGTCTCTATTTCTGCTGTGCCGTTTGGACGGTCGGGTCAGAATTTGATGTACACATGGATCCATCCTGATTTTCACAGTTAACCAATCGCCATGCTCCAGTGGAGTACATGTGGGAAGTGGTGAAGCAGAAGATTTGCATCGTGTGCAGCTTCTAAATGTGCATCAAGTATGTGATGCAATCTTAGTATTGTGGACCAAAATCTCTGTTTCCACCAACTTGTTGAAAGTGCACATACTTGCCATACCGAAAGAAAAAGATATGAAAACTGTCACACAAATTTCATTCATTTAAAGTAACTGTAACATTTCAGATTACAAATTATTATACTATGTTATTACACTGTATTCATTTGCTTTTTACTGTTTTTCGCTATTATTTAAAATCTGTTGGCTTTTGTAACTTTGTAAAATGAGCTAGTAAGACAGATGAGACAGACCCAGTCCACCTTCAGTTCTCCATACTTCACTCCACATTAAGTTTGGTAGTTTTGCATGATCTTGAGAGACCACCATACAAACAGATAATGTACCAATTCCAACCATGACATAGACTGTACCAGTCTCTTATTGGTAGCTTTTGGTTTGGTTTAGTATTCCTTCGGTGCATTGGCAAATTTTCATAAAGGTGACCCAGCTTCCCAGACCTCCAGATCTTGCCTACATCTCTGATCTGTTGAATTCGAGTGCATTTGAAGACGATCCCATGGCAGCCAGCTCACACAGAGAAAAAGAACATCATCTTCCTATATATTTTTCGAGTTAACCAGCTGCAAATATCAATATAGCTCAAGACACAAGTCATTTCACTATATTAGAAATGCATTAGAAAACTGTTTATATGGATGTAATTTTATGAGTAAATGCCCCAAACTGAAAATGTGGGCTTTTAAAAACATTACATTGTTGTGTATAATCATTTTTGTAATTATCTTTTCAACACACAAAGCAGCTGTTCACTTAGCTGTGAAAATAATTTCATTAGTTAAACTCATGGTGCTAATATGCCTGCATGCTTGGGCAAAGGTCTCTCATGAGCCAGGGAATATCTTAGCCCTTGCCAGACCAGGGGCGTGTGAGTAAGAGGTGAAATAGTTGTGAGGACTGTCATTGTAGTATATCACTGCAACCGATGTGTCACTCTTTTTTTTAATAATACAAATAAGTGTGAGAAATTAAATAGAACAAATGTGCTGGAACAAAAATCTCATCAATCTTAATACCTTTTAGTAAAAGTGTAGTGTGTTTCACTCTGAGAACATAATGTTCATCGAAATAAACTAACACTGTTTGGATTTCATTTGTAAGATGTTATCTGGAAATTTTAAAGGTAAAAATAAAACTTTAACGTCTGGTAAACAGGGGGAAGGACCTGGAACTCAATTTAGATAGATAATAAAATAAAATAAAAAATATATATACTAATTACACTTTTAATACTTAAGTAGAGTTACGTGCATTTGATTGAGAGGTGTTATCAGAGAGTTGAAAATGTTATTTTTAACTTTAAAAGACAATTGAGGTTAAAATGTTGGGGTTTTAGTATAATTTTCGTTCTATCGCATTATCCCTTTTCCACAATTTGTGTACAGTTTTGACTTTTGGGTAAAAGCCCATACAAACAAAAGCTATTTTTACACAGATTTCTGTGTATAGGGTCAGTGTTGTTTGCAATTGAAGAACTTATTCTGAATCTCGTGACACCGCTCTTCAATTCCTTTATAGTGTCCAGACATCATCATCTTTCAGTGCGGGGGAAATCATGCACAAAAACACAATTTAGCTGATATAAAGCTACATAAAGGAACTCATTGGGCCCAGTGGACTCTGATGACACTTATAAGAGAAATATGAAGACAGCCATTAGATCACATTGCACCTGGCCAATGCTCGGGGGTCTGGGTTTTTGTGGTTTTTGCACCAACTGCATCTTTGTGCTTCGGCCTTGGTAAAAGACTATTTGTGAATGGCAGCACTGAATACCAGCTTTGTGAAACTCTGTCATTGCACAGTGTTGGTTGACACTGTAACACCGGGGGTTGAGAGGTTGATTAAAATCTGCAATGAATTTGGGCTTTGTATCTCCACAATATTCAGCAGCTTTCAGGTTACAGTAAATATTTGTCTATCTCTGAGGCTGAGCTTTGACTTTAAACCACTTTATCTCTTTGCTCTATCATCTCTTAAATTATTGCATGAAAGAATTTAGTTGGTTTTGTTGTGTGTAGTTTAGACTCACACTGATAAGCACCCTATCATTAAAATGTCAACATTTTAGAAAATCTCTGATCAAAAAAGTAAACATCTTTTGTAAATAATTATAATGCTTTTATGCAAAAATTTTAGACCTTTGATTAAGAAAAAGATTCGCCCACTGCCTTGCCACTGACAGCTGATCATATATCTGGCAGTGCTTGCTGAGCTAATCCTCACCATCACTGTGTCACCTTGTGAACACAAATCTCCGATCAGCTAATCAACTGATTTCATTTAGCCATGGTCAAGATGACCTGCTGAAGTTATAACTTAGCATCAGAATAGGGATGAAAAAGTGCATGGCTTTGAATGTAGCATGGTTGTACTGTGATTTTTCTGCACAACAATCTCTTGGGTTTACAAATAATAGCCTGAAAAGGAGAAAATATCCAGTGAACAACAGATCACTGGGAGAAAATGTTGAAGTAAGAAGTCAGAGATAATGCTCAGACTGGTTCAAGAAGACAGACAGTCAACAGTAACTCAAATAACTACTCTTTAGAACCATGATATGCAGAAGAGCATCTCTGAACATTGAAGCAGATGGGGTATAGCAGTGGAAGACCAGACTGAGTGCCACTCCTGTCGACTAAAAACATACAACTGCGTACAGCGGAGATGGGGGAGGGTCTGTGCTGGCGGACATTGGTTACTGGCCTGGTAGCCTGGCTGCCCATGGGAGGGTCCGGGACGGGCGTGGAGGCTTAGGGGTCTGGGGGTGCTCCGCCCCCCAGTCTGGGGTGCTGGCCGGGCCTTGGGGGCTTGGGTCCTGGCTGTTGTGTCGCCGGAGCAGTGGGCGGGTGGGTGCAGGGGGGCTCAGCCCCAGTGCAGGGGACCTCTGGTGCATCGGCCCAACTAGAGGGCTCTCTAACTGATGGAGAGGTTGTTATATCTTTGCAGGTGGTCCCCTCTCTACAGGAGCTCACTCTGCAGGTGGGGGGAGAGATATAGGAGAGGTGGAGAATGAACTCAACCTGGGTGTCTATTGTCTTGTGTAGTTTGGGAGATAATTGGATGATGGGGTGGGTGCAGTTTTCTCTGGGGTGGAGTCGGGTGGGCTGCCCCGGACTCTGTGGGGCTGGGCGGTGCTGCGGTCCCCGGTCCAGATGGGCCTGGGCCCCCTTTCCCTGGTGGGTTCCAGAGTGTGGGGGTGCCTACTGGGGTCAGCGGGGGAGCTGGCCCCAGGGAGGGGCCGCTTGCCCCTCCCTTTCTTCCCTCCCCATCGTCAGCTGCCTCCCTATTCCCGCTCTACCACGCCCACCCACACACGCAGGGCTTGGGGTGCAGGTATGTCACCAGGGTGCAGGGGAGGCACTCCCCCTCTGTCCCCTTCTGGCCGCCTGTGCCTCAATTTTATTCTGCAACCTAGACATCCACATTACTCACACTCTCACATAACACATACATATAGGGCCTTGGGGGTGGGCACGTTTTACAGCATCCAGAGGATGATCGGTGTACTCCAACCCACCTCTGGCGCTGGTGCCCTACCCTCAATTTTAAATGCATTTAGACACTAAGGGTTTTCGGGAAGAGCCGTGCTGCTCTCTGAGAGGAAGCTAGTACCATGCTCTCCTGAGTTTTAAATGCACTTTAGAACAGCACACAGCAACACTACATATGAGTGGGCGTAGGGAGGTTTGAGGTCTTCACTCATCCCGGTTCTGTTAGCCGTCAGGGCTGGGGGGCTGGGTGGAGGTGCTGGCCGTCAGACTGGGGTCTGGGATGCGGGGCCTCCCTGCTACTGCAGATAAGGAGGTGGTCCGCTTGCCTCCACCCCAGAGAGAAGGGTTACATCTCCTGGGTCTAGGTGCGGCTTGCCCCTCTGAGGGCGGGGGTACCTGGACCTGGGATATAGAGTATATGTTTGGGGAGTGCGACTGTCTGTGCAGTGTCTATTTGTGTCTGTCTACACGTTGGGTGAGTGCCGAGTATTTGGTTGTGCATATGGGGTGGGAATGCACGTTTGTGTCTGCATGTGCCTGTTCGTCTGTGTCTATATGTCAGGTTGGGTCGTAGACTCAGCCTCTCTGGGAACATCTCAGGCCCTCTAAAGTACGGAGGCCTATCTCCCCTCACCAAACTCCCTGCCGGTGGCTGATGCCCTCAAATGTTGGTGTGTTGGTGGTGCTTGTCGTCTGGGGCTGGGCGCTCATGTATGTACCGGCTGACTCCTGGTGGCCGATTGGCGGGGTCGGGCGCCTGTGGCCTGGCTGGGCTCCTTCCGGGGGGTGGGATGCCCTCAGGCCTCAGGGCCTGAAGCTCGGTCCTCTCTGGCAAAGCTGGCTGCCGGCAGAGCCCGCGGGCACGCCACTGCAACCCCCTCTGGCCTCTGCTCCGTAGCTGCGGGGTGACCTCTCCTTTGGGGCTCTACTCAGCTCTTCCCAGGAGGGTGGCACGGTTTCCCCCCCTTTGGTGGTCCTCCTCAGGTCCTTGTACTCTGGGGCCTCTGGATATCTGGGGCCTGGATCTCCTCCATACCTGCTTCATACCCTGGTGGACGGGGCTATGGCTCCCCACACT
>NW_005187406.1:1317209-1318918 GCF_000239375.1 Pundamilia nyererei
CTTAAGACAACAATTCTGATGGCTAAAGATCCAAACGGGACACCAAGAAAAACAAAAAAACAAAACAAAACATACAATTGAGACTAAAATTCACATGCGCTTACCAAAATTGTACAGCAAAAGACTGGAAAACTCTATTTCTGTTGCAACATTTAGATGGTAGGGTCAAAATTTGGTTTAAACAATGTCACAGCATGGCTGCATGCTGTCTTCATCCGCTCACTCCCAGTCACTGCCGATGTCCGCCCCTCCCTGAGCCTACTGAGGTTTCTTCCTGTTAAAAGGGAGTTTTTCTTTCCCACTGTGTCCAAAGCGCTTGCTCATAGGGGTCATATGATTGTTGGGGTTTTCGCTGTTTGCTCTGTATTATTGTAGGGTCTTTACCTTGCAATATAAGGCACCTTGAGGCAACTGTTATTGTGATTAAATAAAATTGAACTTGAATTGTATCAACTGAGCGTTGCTTAAACACCAACCTACCTGTGTATTGTTGCTGACTATGCCCATCCCTTTATGACCACAGTGTACCTATCTTCTGCTTCCACCAGAATAACACAGCATGTCACAAAGCTCAAAAGATATCAAACTGTTTCCTGAACATGGCAATGAGTTCACTGTTCTCAAATGGCCTTCGCCATCACCAGATCTCAGTTCAATAAAGCAACCCTTGAGATGTGGTGGAATGAGAGACTCCCGTCATGGATGTGCAGCCAATAAATCTACAGCAACAGTGTGATGCCATCATATCAATAAGGGCTAAAATCTCTGAGGAATGTTTCCAGCACGTTGTTGAATTTGTAACATGAAGGATTAAGGCAGTTCTAAAAGGCAAAAGGGATCAAACCCAGCACTAGCGAGGTTTTTGTTCAGCTATTATTCTAACTCTCTTGGTTCGGTAGTAGATTCAACCTTTTGCGAATTCCAGCCATTACATCAGGTTCAGTGCAAACTGAATCCAAAAAGCTCAGTCCTTCCCAATCCTGTAACCCCATCCATGGACCACAGCTGCCAATTATTTATGACAGACTATTAGACTAAGTTTTAGTGGCTTTCTTTTAATAAGTTCTGAACTAGAGCCAGTAACAAGCTTTTTCATTTATCAGCTACCATTCCCTGTAGCTGATTCAGTTTGAAGGTTTGCAGTTAAAGGTTTTCTTCTTCTTTCACCTTAAGGATGTGGAAACAGCTGTCCTTGACCTCTTCCTCTGAATTTGTTTTGAATAGTTGTCAATGCACTTATGGTTCATTCGCGGTTGCACGGTTAAAGTGCATCGGATTGCTGAGGAGCAGGAGAGCGGACTGCTTATGATGCTCTCGCTGCTTCCTGTCTTTGACTTCCCGACAGGTTTTGATTAACTATTGCGTCAGTGTCCCGCGTTAGCTAACTGTCCAAAAAAGCAAATGTTCTTCAGCAAACAAACAAAACCAAAAGTAAACCAATGAATGAATTTATTCTCGAGGCAACGGAAGCCCAAGAAAACACAACCAAACGCCAACCATGATTCAGAGCAGAAGCAGACCCATGTGGTTTGAGTTTATATCTCTATCTGCATGTAATTTGGGCCGCAGCTGATCCAAATACTGCGTAAACACAGGGGGAAGGAGAAAGAAGGAGATCAGGACAGAGACGAGTGACATGGTATCCTCCACTTGTTTCAGTGTGTGTGTGTGTGTGTGTGTGTGTGTGTGTGTGTGTGTGTGTGTGTGTG
>NW_005187406.1:1319376-1343096 GCF_000239375.1 Pundamilia nyererei
ATAAATGAAATGGTTGAGCCAAACACATTAATCCATGCCAGTGTGTGTGTGTGTGTGTGTGTGTGTGTGTGTGTGTGTGTGTGTGTGTGTGTGTGTGTGTACATCCCTGTTTGTGTTTTTGTTTGCATATTGGTACTGGTATCGCTGAGTGTTTGTGTGCGTCAACACACTCCTGCTCACAAGCCCGTGTGAGTGAGAAGGAGGAGGGAGGCAGCTGAAAAATTTGAGACTGTAGTTTGAGACACTGAGAGGTGAGAGTGTAAATAGACTCGCTTACACTCTGTGGAAAGATCTGTTTAGAGATTTTAAAAAAAAAACAGTTCGTGTTAAACCACAATTTCAGCTATCACACACTTTAAGTTTTAAAATCTGACTTACATCAGTATGTGTCCCATCCTCCAATGTAAATGAAGCTTTGCCTGAACATCTTCACACATTCAGTAATTATTAACACTTATATGTTTCTTTAGAGATCTATTACAAAGGCCAGTTCTTTTGCTTTTCAGATGATAATTCATTCTTGTAATGCTGAAGAAGCTTTTAACGATCATCAGGAGCCCTACAGCAAATTTTATTTTTAATTATAATTTTTTTGTGTGCATGTTGTTAACCTGTATTATATACAGAAGATTATATACACAGAGAGACAGACATTTATTTAAAATATAAATGAACGATTATGAAGGCAAATGTTTAACGTTAAATTTGGATCGACAGCTAAAATGTGAATCCAATAAGGTACAACATGTATTACAATTGGGATCTTAAATTACTGAATCAAAGAAATCAGTACACGTACCAGGTTTCTTACATATCTTGTTTAAAATTTCAGGTTTCAGATTTTTTTAGCGATTATCACCGGTCATACCAGCATTACGGTAATTTCACATAAACATCACACCCACGGTGTCATTTTGTTGATAACTGTTTATTAACAACCAAGTTTCTGTTATGAAGTTGTGTAATGAAAATATTCAGAATGACAAGATAAATTAACCACACGTCTGTGATGAAAATGTGCTGCAGGCTTGGCTAGTTTAAATAAACTCCTCTACATATAGTCAGATTAAAGAGTGCAAGTATCAAGATCGTGCACTATGTCACCAGAGCTAATACTTGTAATATATTTTAATGTCAAAACATTAAAAATGCAGTGATACTTGTTTGTACCGTAGGCTCCATCTGAAATTTTGAGGTTGAGATTATTGATGGATCGACAGTGGCAGCGGACACCTACAAAAGAAAAATGTACATAGGAGCCAGTTGTAAAGCACCACCAATACTCACTGATAACAAAGGCAGTAAGAATCGAGCATGGAGCTACTCTATGTTAGGAATGCTGTGTGAAATTAGCTGTGCTTCATAGGCAAAAATACTCGCACATGTGGCTAACATGATCAAAACTTTTACGTTAATGAAGTGTCACTAACCTCATACCAATAACATTAGTAGGCTACTCAACAACTATCCTGACCTTTCAGCCTGTCCCATCAACAAAATATGATGTTAACGTTTAAAATAAATGATCTGCCACCTCCTTGTAATTTAAAATGACTTTTTAAATAGAGGAGTATATGTTTAAGTATGTGGGATTATCATTTTGTAATTATTTATTACTCATAGAGCTTAATAGCTGGCCTGGTGTTGTTTGAGTTACCTTGTGGGACTTTTCTCACTTCTGGGTCTCTGCTCTTCGTTGTGGTCCTTTTTGTTGTTGTTGTTGTTGATGTTGTAACAAAAGCAAACATATTTGTACGTTTTCCACTTCTTTGCAACTTCCCTCATGTCCATTTCAACAGTTTCAACAATCTTCCTCCAGGAATTTGCTGATGTCAACATCATGATTGTTACTCTCTCGGGTTTCGCAAGCCTCTGCTGGTGGTAGCACCAGCAGAGGCTTGCGAACAAGTCTGCTGGTGCTATTTGATTAGTTTTCTCAGTCGCCATCTTGGTGTTTTTTTAACTGGATGTGATGAGAGAAGGGCAGACCTCACTTCAAGTCTGTACACTCTTTGCCTGACAACTCGTCAATCACAAGTTGTTGAGCCAATGAAACATAGTGTTGCTAAAATAACAAACTGAGCTTAATATTTTTTTTGTTTGTTTGGTACTTTGTATGTTTTTTTCCAATATGACCTAAAATTGGTCCATAAAGTCATCAGGAAAGTGTTTACACAGCTCAAGTCAGAGAGTTGTTTTCCCATACATCTGGAATTCTTTTTGCAATCACAGGTATTACCCCTTGATGGCCATCAAAAAATGCAGATTTAAAGCTGCATCCACACAGACAGCAAGTTGTTTGTTGCACATCACTTTGAAACTGACATTTGGTCACTAGCAGATGGTCAAGGCTCTGGTTGCCTGGGTAACCCTGTCATATGTCAGTCACTGATAATATACACTCTCATTGGGAGTCACTATAATTGAGAAAAGTTTAGCTCAGGACCGGCCTATTTTCTGTCGCAATTGTTTTTTCCTCCACAGTTACTTAACCCTTTAAAACCAGTCGGAGCGGGCACGCTCTGTTTTGCGTAACTATTTTTAAATCCCTGTAGAACCGGAACCACTTAAGCTAACGCAACAATTTTTTCTGCACATGAAACCGGAGGAGTTGTACTTACATCTTATGCCATCAGCTTGTCCTAAGTCATGGTTTCCTTCCACATATAGCTTTGCAAAAACAGCATAAAAAGCACTTGCAGCAACAAAAACACAATATTCCAGAAACACAATCCGATCAGCTGTTCATAACATTTCCTATGTTGGAATAGAAGTCAGCGCGAACTATCGCGTGTCCACCATTACCTGGCCGAAACTGGAAGTGGCGTCATTTTCGTGGTAAATGTAGATTTTTACCTTCGGTGCCTTATAAGCCTGTACTGGTGTTTTTAAAAGTCATGTTTGACTTCATATTTTTTTGTATAGAACTCAAATTGCACTGCTGAAAATAGTTTATTTTGATGCACATGCTGGGTTTTTTTTTTTTGCAAATTTGCATTATAATATTTATTTTTGTTTTTCCAGCTGTATATAAAAATTGGTGTATCTCAAAAATAAAACTATGAAGACATTTAAAATAAATTTCTTGTTGTTAGAAACTATTTTGTGCAACTTTTTTGTATTTACAGTTTTGAGGGACAAACCTCTTAAAGTTCTCTAACTAGAAAGATATGTAAAAAACAAAAAAACAAAAACTATTTTAATTTTTTTTTGTAGTTTATTGCACTTTTTTGCAATTTATATTGTTACTGTAGACTTTATGCATCCATATTATCAAAATTTGGGCTATGACGGTTATATTGATGTATAGCAACTTGAAATGCTCCCAAAAATGGCACTACAGCATGTAAAAATATAAAGATAACTCTGGCGGACTTGGTTCTATGGTAGGTCTTAAAGGGTTAATCATTGAATGTGACTGACTTTGGTTGGTCAATGCAAATCAGGTTCTTTGCTGCCTTCACGTTTGACTATTTGTGTTGTGTTTTTGTGGTTTAGATTACTGATTTTGTCCTGTTTGTCAACAGTATCTGAAAACATGAATAAATAACTGTCTAGGTTCCAACTACATATGATATCTTCTTTATTCCTGGAGAAATTTCTTGAGGGGTAATGTAGGCTTCAGCTTGCACAGTAAACGAGTGAAAGTCTAATGAAAAACACCATTGGTCATTATAGGAATTGTAAGAGTTTTGGACATTTTTGGAACTTGGTGTCAAGTAGTGTCTAAAAGTCTAGAATTTTCATCTGGTTCTATTTTTAGGAGGTTAATATTTTTGCGCGTGCGTGGCGTTAAATCATTGGAGTACACTTTCACTTCAGCTTAACTGCACACACCCTAACCTGTTTTGGATCATTGTTTTTCAAAAGATAATTTGTCCTTGTCCACACATGAATGTGAGCCCAGTTTTTCAGATTTATCCCCTCTAGTGACCATTTTTGAAAAGCATAAAGAAAAACGAGTTCTTAAATTCAACCCGCTTAGAGCCGACATGAGCTCCCGCGTCCCTTGCCACTGCGCTTTGGCATCTGGCCTCCCATTTTTCCCCCCCGCCCTTGCTTCTCTCATCTGTACCGCTTTCTAAACTGTATACATTTTCCCCCTCTCTTTGTTTCCAAACTGTATATTTTTAGTCAGCATTTGGCCTCACCTTGTTCTCCTCTTTATTCCCTTCACCATCGCTCTTTCGCTCTCCCTCTCCAAACTGTGTATATTTGGGTCTGTCTATGGGGAGTCAGGGGTCATTATTAATCTTGCTAGCTCTCCTACCTTCAGGCATAACAGCAGGGCCACATTTCTGTGTGTGCATGTGTGTGTCAGTGAGAGAGAAAGGAGTGGTAGCGAATGAGTCGGTTACAGTGTGTGAGTAAAGGTGTGGGAGAACATGTTTTTGTGAGTGCAATGTCTATGCGGCTTCATGTGTGTTGCATGGAGCATGTGCGTGAAGGAGAGGGAAAGTGTATTTTGCCATGATGGATCATGAGAGACCCACATTCTTAATGCACATTCGCACAAGACAGACACCCATGAGAAATGAAGGGGAGAGAGAGGGAGAGAGAGAGAGGGGAAGGAGAGAGAGACGATGGGGGAACACAGTTAAAGAGAGAAAGAGGATAACAGAGAAAGGAGAGAGAGAGCAAGCATGGAGAGTCCCTGTTCCTCCTGAACTCATTAACCGTTGTCCTCTCCGCCCTCCCTCCCGCACTCCCACAATGCCGAGCAGCGGCGTGCATCAATAACGCCAGTGACAGCACGAGGGGGACGGGTCAGACAAGCAACTGCCATCTCCCTGGCAACCACCACTATGGCCACCATCGCCACGACAACAAGGGGGTAGCGGGTATCCCTACCCCCACCCCCTCCCTCCCCTGCTGGCCCAGCTCACCTCCTGCAGGCGTCACACAGCGAGGGCCGCTGTGCCCGCTGCTGCTGGATCAGAAGAAAGCTAAATCCACAGCACGACTCCAGCATGGGATGAGGCGAGAAAAAGCTGACTGATCTCGATTCCGAGGTTGAACTGAATATTGACAGGAGACTCAATCTGAGCTGAGGTTAGCGGCATTATTCAACATTTCAAGAGGAGGACAAAGGGTAAGGGATGCTCCAGAGGAAGAAATCCCAAAAGGAGTCACTGCGGCTGGGTCTGTGAGGCCCACTGAGCAGTGCTGCCTCCGAGGGAGACACAAGCCCGAAATAACTGCTCTCGTCCAAACAGTAAAAGCTTTAGATGAAAAATAAGATTACATAGCATACTGGTGATTTATCTGTCTGTATCATAAACCATTACCACAGTATGAAATCAACATATATGAATGCAAAAAATCAAGGAAGGGTGGAGATTTCCACCTCTGGTTTTTAGCCTTATCTTATTTTGGTTTTGCTGACCACATTTCACTAACAGCCGCTTACATAGCTCAGGCAGCTTTCATGCAAAAAATAATTCTGATAAGCCTACAGCATGCAACTTGCCTGGCACCAGACGAGTTCAGGAGTCAGTTAAGACCATGGCAAAGAGTGGGGACGGGAATCAAACACTGATATGTCCAATGTATCGGAACAATATGTCTTCAAAGCTTATCAGCCCCTTTTACCAGTGCTGGCATGATTCGCTGAAAGTTGTTTATTTCAAAAACAGTTGTGTCAAACTCATGGCAGAGGAACTATGTGCACAACACTTACTTCTTTTGACACAGATAACAAAGCACCTGTTTTGGGGATGAATGATCAATAACTGGACCTGTAATGGTACTGAAATCTGTATAATCTCAAAGCCACATTCACCAGCTATGCCAGAAACATGACTCAAATGCGAAAACAAACAAACACATGCAGTCCTGTCAGTTTGCTTCGTTATTTCAGCTACCTCGAGGTTAAAAAAAAAGTTACCCAGTTTTGCCATTTGATACTGTCTAAAGATGAATGAGTCTCAAACAGGCTGCGGCTCGCTTCATTTCAATAGCCTTTGATTGACTTTACAGTGGAGGTTGTCACAGATTTTTCTGAAACATGAAATACTAAGACTACTGTGCTCTTTTTCTTTAAAAATTTTTTTAATCAACTTCCTGGTAAAATCTGAATCTGTCATCATTTCAATCAAACTGAAAGAACAATTATTTTGTTAGCATTCAACAATTCCCAGTGCAGCTCCTATGAGATTTTGACATCATGCCAATGTCAGAGCTTTTAAACTCTTAGGAGCTTATGCGCTGCACTTTTTTGGGGGGTGGGGGGGGCATGGAGAATTACCA
Source organism: Pundamilia nyererei (assembly GCF_000239375.1). Lineage (NCBI taxonomy): Eukaryota > Metazoa > Chordata > Actinopteri > Cichliformes > Cichlidae > Pundamilia > Pundamilia nyererei. The sequence goes on from NW_005187406.1 coordinate 1,325,626, forward strand.
TTTTGTAATTCGATTTGAGTTTAAAGTGTTCTGTGAGCTTCTTGTGGGCCGTGAGTGCTTCACTTTTTATACACTGCTTCACGTAGGGTTTTTTTTTAACTGAAATGTGCTTTGATTTAAGCTAATTGAACATAGTCAACTTTAATAGTACTAAACTAGCACTAGCAATATTTGTCGATTTTACTAATAGATGTCCTAAGTTGCTTATGTTCCAAATGAAATGGATGTTTAGTTTTTTTTCTTCCTTTGCTATCCGACCTTAAATAGTACTGAATGCTAGCTTCAGACAGAAGCTAGTGTTACTCCATTTAACTAAAATATATACTTTGCCATTGACAATTAATAAAAACCTTTTGCTTCCCGATGCACGGAGGCGGTCGCCGACCCGGTATGGAAGTCTTGATGGTCCACATGTTTGATTTGGTGAAGATGCCCTTCCTGAGGCAACCATCCCCTTGGGATCAAAACTAGGAGGGCACTGGCTTGTAAATGGTAAGTGGACCGTTTCTTATACAGAGCATTGCTACTCTTCTTGAGCACTCAAAGCAATTTATACAACTTGTTTCATTCACTCATTCATGCAAGCACTTTTTTTAATATGTGAAAATACTTTCTAGATAGGATTTGCAAGCATTCATGCACCACTGAATGCATCAGCGCGCACTTGGGGTTCAGTATCTTGCCCAGGAATAGTTTGGCATACTGGAAGAACCAGGGATCAAACAACCAACCTCGTGATTAGTAGATGAGATGCTGAGTTGCGGACATGGAAAGTATAATCCAAGTTTTAATTCTGTCTTTTTTTAGGCCCAGACAGGTTAATTTGTCCAAGTAAGGGCTAGCCTTCTTTTCCAGCAATCCTGGCGTTAGTAGTTAAGCTTTGATTATACTTTACACAAGTCCACTAGGACCCAAGTGATGCACGAGGGTCCATGCTATCATCTGTATGCCTGCCAATTTTTTGTGGCCATGAGGACTATTCCTGCGAAGACTTAATGCAGCAATGCACCATCTGCGCATGTGGTCCAGGCAGTGGACTTCGAAGAAATATAACAGGAACAGCTATCTGTGTTCACAACAGAATGCAGTCAAGGCTCACCTGCATGGCTGGTGCAATACATAATAACAGGAATACGCTGCCATCATCATCGACGTTCAGTGCAAAAACAGTGTATGCTGTAATAGAGGTTTAATTGAAAAATAAGATTAACAGTTTGGTGGTTGTGTGATCAGGATGGCCTTGGATGGGGTCAGATTCCTGAATTATTGTTACAGTTTGTGCTTATTAAAAAGTGAGAAGGTAGCAAGTGCTGAGCTTGCAAATGCAGACTGTATTTATTATACATGGATGTAGCTTCCAGTTCTGAAAAGTGAAGCAAATGTGCCTTAAATTTCTACTGTGTCCAAAGCTTAGCACATGGCAACTTACTGGGGCTGCAAAAAAAAGACACCTAGAAGCCTCTGTAAACGTCTTATTTAATACAGCACTTTGGACGTTATTCAAAAACTGTACAGCAGGCTGGTAAATCAGTTTATTCTTCACTGAGTGATTGACAAGTTGCAAGCCAATGAATGTGTAGTATAACTTGGTTTCACAGTCATATCCGCCTCTGCACTTGTGACATCTGGTTTAAAAGCTAATCAGCTTTCACAAAGGGGCTGCAATCTATGCTTGCATACTCTGTGCTACGAACAAGGTGAACGATCTCTGAGAATAAAACGCTTTCCCAAGTCCGCAGATTTTGTTGGTTTGAACAGTTTGTATAGTCAGATGCAGTGGTCTGGTCTCTTTGGAGACACTGGATGTCCCATAAGTGACATTTAAAATTGTCATTCATTGTAAATAGATAAAATATTAAAATGTTCTCAGTTAGCTTCCAATAGCCTTCCCAGATAGATAGAAAGATACTCACGCAACAATTCTATTTGAATCTCCTTGCCTGTTAATCTTTTGTAATATAATTAATTTATTAAAGGTTAACGGTCGTGTCACTGCACATATAAACACGGGCAACGGCGCGCGCGGATATGTGTGTGTTGCGGTGGATGTTCAGTTTCGTGGGAGAGCGAGTCGGCTGGCTGCTTTGAAGATAAGGAAACATCGCAACAGACAACGTCTCGTGGAAACTGACTGTAACGCGGACTGACTCTTCACCCACATGTCGACATACAGTTAAATAACATATCAGAGAACCATGGTTTATGTCGCAATTTCGAGCCGTTAAGAAAGAAGAGGACCGGAGCGAAATGTCTGTTCTGAGTTCGCGCGCCTCCTGATAGATGTGAAGCGATGGCGCAAGCGGCCGCGCGGTTGCCCGCGCGAGCCCACGGAGCTCGCGAGAGGGATATTTCCTTTCCTCTCGGATAGAAAAACAAGACAGAGAGGGGGAGGGGAGGAAGGGGGAGTGGTTGAATGCTGAAGATTGGCCAATAACACGGAGAGATCGTCGATAGGCGGGTCTTAAATGCGGGGTCTTAGCCAGTGAAAGCTCGACTGAGGGTCCGTGCCCCCACGTGGGTGTTGAGTTCCATACGACAACGAGCGAGCTTTAGTCCAATCACGGCGCCACAAGGTGTTAATCTTGACGCGGATTGGCCCGCTGCTTTTCACAGAGTCCCCTCACTCATCACGTTTAGCCCATCGTTATTAACTCTTTCCTACCACACAGGAAGGAGCTACTCTGCCCATAAAACACAAACCCGCACTGTAATAGCCAAATGTGAATTAATGAATGATTCAGAGGCGGTTTGTTTTTAGAAACGCAATACATCAGTTAATCCGGACTGTTTCAAAGCCTCGTTTCAGACACATTTAAAAGAAAAGCGAGGGTAATATACTATACTACAGTAGAGCACATGGGGCTGCCCGGAGCAGCGCTGAACCCTTTCAAGCGTGTGTTGGCCTGATCATAATCAAATCAGCATGCAAGAAAACCAATGAGATTAAAAGCACATGAGAAGTGCATGCTTAGCAGTGAGGTATAACCCACATTCACACATCCAGGCACTAAAACTGAGGGTCAAACCTGCTCTTATAATGCCACGTACAAGCGTGGTTATACGGGCGCAGCAAAAGGGCTCAGGTACGGTGACGACTCGAAATCACCGAAACTGGGGAAATACCCCCCAACTCCCCGCCCCCTTTCATTTTAATTGCGCTGATGTTTTGCAGTTGATAAGGTTTGACGTGTTGACGTCTTTCAGTTTCTATAAAGTCTCGTCCGACCACTACCACCGCCCCCCATAAAGCAAGACACATTAAAAGCATTTTTTAAAGAACTTCATTGCCTCCTACCCCATGCAGTCATACAGGCACCAACACTGACAAACCAAGCATCAATCTTCTCTTTCGGTTTTTTTGTCTTCGTAGCCTCCAAAAAATACATAGGCAAGGATCCTGTGGAGGAGCCGAAGTAGAAGGCTGACACCGCCCCTCCGCGGTGGCTTTGGGAATTAAAATTTCGAGCATGCAGTGTGTGTCAAGGGTCAGTGTGTGTGCATGATGATACAACTGTCTAATTATGCAAGCCATCAAAAAGGCCTTATCACAGCTGCTAATTGAATGAATTATTGAATGAATTATTGGATGATCATTCATTTATTTTTAACATGAGGGAAAAGTAACAAAAATTGCAAACTCATTTGCAACATGTGACATATATTGACATTGTTTTCAAAGGTTTCCACCTTTCTACTCAGCCACTGCGTGACCTTCTGAACTGCTCATCCCAGAAGTGCGTGTAAAGAAAAGCGAAGCAGGGAAGAAAAAGGTGGACACAGGTAGTCTGATACGACGCAAGATGGGATGGAGAGCGCAAATTTTTACTATAAAGACGCTTGAGCTTTCATATTAACTACAATGAGCACATTTGGTTCATTTGCACTGAAAAAACTGCCCTTTTTCACTTTACAGTCTCTGAAGTTGAAGTGAACTCTCAAGAGTTATTTACACCTATTGTTCCTGCGTTCCTGTCATGAAAAACAGGCAGCTGCAAAAAACAGATTCTGATTTAATAGTTCATTTTTTTCAGCTGCCAGAGGAGGAGTTAAATCTAAATCTAAGCAATGCAGGTACGTTTAGTTATTCTTAAGTGGGTAACTCTGTAAAAGACCCCCCTACCCCACCAATATTTGATAGAAAACTGGGTCCTCCTGCCAGGTGATTTACGGTAGTAAAGAACTGTATGTTGTTGCTGATGCTGTTGTTGCACAACAGCAACAGCAGCTTTACAGCTTGTTTTGGTGTGCCTTTGCACAAACAACAAGGACAACCAGTGGACTTAAAGACTGATCCAGTTGATCTCTCTTTCATTCACTTCACAACCTCTGGAAATGAACTGAGCACGAGAGTGGGGAGAATGGGGAAGACTTGGAGATAAACAAAAATAAACAGATAAATAGATATTTTTTTAAAAAGTGGAGATGACTGCAGGAGGAAACCGACCAAAGGGTGACTGTGTATTTGTGGCTGTGTGCCTGTTAGGATGGGGTAAGAGCAGGGGGGACACTGTGGGGTATGCAGCAGCACCCTGCAGTCCCAAGTAATGGCAGAATAGAACTTAATAGGGTAGAAAAAGGCTGGAGGCTGTTAACTCAGAAACGGTCATTTTGAATTCCCCATTCTCTCTCTCCAGCACTTCTTTCCTGCTCCTCCACTTTTCCATTCACCTTGTATGTCTTTAACTCTTCCCATCCATGCCTGCCTGTGTAATTTCCCGATATCCTTAACCCACCTCCCGCTGCCTTCCTTCCTTTCCTTTCCTTTCCTTTCCTTTCCTTTCCTTTCCTTTCCTTTCCTTTCCTTTCCTTTCGTTTCCTCCCTTCCTCCCCCCCCTATTCTTCATCTGATTCTCCCACTCCCTCCCCTCCTTGCTCCTCTCCTCCATCCTTCCCTGCTTCATCTCTCTCTTTTCCCGCCCTCCCTCCCTTACTGTGTTTCCTTGGAGGAGGTGTAATGATAGCTATTTGAGTGTCATCAGAGGATCGCTGTAATGGCTTCTAAAGCACCATCCCACGGTTGCCACGGTGAACCTGGCACAGCCGCTGTCCCAGAGTAAGAGGTGAAAAAAAAACATCTGGTTGGGCTATGGACAGGCATCACCGTGCCGACAGCAGCAGCAGGAGCGGCGGCACATCAGCAGACGATGACGCAGCCCCCAGGGGCCACAGAGAGTGAGCTAATGATGCGTGGGATAGGATACATCTGAGGAGGAAGTACAGTACTAGTGATAATAGTGATAGTAATGAAAATAATAGCACTGATAACAATAACAGTTTATGGCTTTTTTGATTGGTGTGCAGCACGTCTGTCTCCCCCTCCCATCGCTTCCCCCCTCAGCCTCTGTGTTTGTACAGTTTGCCCGTTTTAGGCAGAACTGAAGACAAATGAAGAAGGGCAAAAGGTCGACTGATGATGATTTTTAACGATGGAAGTGTGTTATATCTGTTATTTTTCTGTTCTTATTAAAATATTACATGTACGCACGTGCATGCACGCTGCAGCAGGCTTTTTAGCAGCAAGAGATCCAATGAAGAGCAGGGTGAACATTTCTAAGAAGTGATTTTTATCCACATCATTGAGTGTGTTTAAGAAGACGCCATCAAATTTTCAATTGCTTGCGCCCAGATAGAATTTGTAGAATGAACTGCAAACTTATTTTCTCTGCTATTGCTTTTTCACCTTAATGTCTCAGTTGTTGAATCAAAAAAACTCTCAAATACTGAAAATGATTTTGGCGGGTTTATATCGGACTGTGTGCAAAAAAAGGGATGTCCTCCATAGGTTAAGCAACAGAGCTCTGTGTGTGGTATAATGTGGATGTGAAAGTAAATAGTAAATTCGTTTTTTGCTTAGTTGTTAGTCTTATTTTAATTTCTTTCTAAGATGTTTGCTTCTGCTTTGCATTGTGTCACCACCAGAAAGGCTTAAGGGAAAAATTGCACCACCCGCGTCCTTCAGAGCATGTGTGTTTGCAAGCGTGTGATTTTGTGTGCAGTGCGCATTGTTCATTACATTTAGTGTAGTTCAAGTCTGGGTCAGGAAGAGTAAATCTTTAGGTGGGTGGTGTTTACTATGAACCCTGAGACCCTCCTCTGACCTTTGTGTGTATGTGTTTGTGTGTGCAGTGATGACATGTATGTTGCTGTGGGTCATTGCACCTATGTGTGCGTTTAAAGGCACTGACAAGCAGAATGGGTAGTGTGCGTGCGTGTGTGTGTGTGTGTCTGGAGGGGGGGTTAAGGGACTGGGGAGGGGTTGTGTCAGTAGATTAGCCAGGTTGGGATGATTGGGTTGAGGATTAGATGGATTCGGGAACAGACACGTCTGTTTACTCCGCAAAGAAGACTTACAATAGGCTGATTGGCAAGCTTGATTGCACACACACACACAATTGCAGGTGCTTATGCCACACACACACAAACACATTCATTCAAAACCCCATATGTTGATTAGCTTGTTATTGTTGCCTTTCTAATGCCCGCCATCTCCTTTCCTAAATTCAGTTGTAAAGTCCGACTCCCCCTGCCTCTCAGACATAGTTCCCACAAGGACTGACCCAGAGAGCTTGCAATCAGAGAAGGAGTGTAACTAAAGCCGAGCACGGCCAGGTAAGGAGAGCTGCACTCAGGCAACTACTCCAAAGGCACAGGGAGTGCTCTGGTTACACGGGGCTGTGTGTGTGTATATTTTGTTTGCATTGTTTCTACTTGCTCCTCTTTATGCGTCACAGAAAAAGGTGAAGTGCTGAGCTCGGAATAAGGTGCAGAGGCAGAGAAAGGCAGGATTACACACATGGCAGGTTAGAGAAAGGCGGTGAGAGAGAAGGAGAGGATGGGAGGAAAAAGCGACAGAGAGAGGCTTAAGATTACAGAGTCGAGCACCTTTTGTTGCTGAGTTCAGTTGCGATGGACCGCTTAAGTTTAGGGAAAGAGTGAAGGACTTCTTCAATCCTCTACCATAAAATTAGTATGACTGTGGAGGATGTTATCCTTCGCTGATCAAACCTGTGCCTGATTTTTTTTTCTTTGACGAAGAGAAAGAAAAGGAACCCCAGACTTCGAGGAAGGTGAAGAAGAAGAAGGTCAGAGTACTTGATGTGACTGATCTAAAGATAGTTGGCAAAGCAGCCAAAGGAGGAGCAAATGCAAAACCCCAGAGAAGTTTAGTAAGAGGGGGGAACAAGTGATTGAGCCTTCAGGGTGAATAACAAGTCATGCAAGAACAAGAGTTAAGCCGGACAAGAGAGCACTGTTCAGCACAAGAGAGAGAGGGCGAGGGTAGGCTGCAGAAGCAGAGATAAGCAGTCCACAGCAAAATTAGTCTACAGAGAAAGAGGGGTTGACACCGGACTGAAGAGAGATCAAGGTTGACTCAAGTCTTTGCTGCCTCTAACCTGATTAGGGAGAATAGTAGCGGCAGTGGAGGCGAGCCGGGAGACCCGATCAACCGAATGTGAGAGCCGGCAAGAGCAAAAAGAAAAAGAATTACAAGAGGACGCTCAGTGAAAGAAGCCTCTTAAATCTGGGAGCTGGAATTAGAGCCGTAGGAACTGCAGAGGGAAAGCCACAAAACCACAGTAAGTAAATTAGGAGGCTGTGGCTGGAAAAATGTGTAATGACGCCATGGGCGGGGGAAGGAATTTGTGGTCTTGGAAGTGCTTTATATACTGTACCTTAATGAATTGATTTCCTGCCTTTGCAACTTTTATATTTCATCATCCTCGTGACATCACCACCTACCATTCCACTTTTAAAACCCACTAGTCCTCCATTATTTCTGTGTTCAGTTTTACCTTAAATTAAGTTTCTTCCCCCTTCATCGCTAACTTGTTTCTCCCTTTCCACTCTTCTCTCTTCTTGCTCTTCCAATTCCACAGGTGAAAATGCCCACAAATGGGAACCGTCCTTTGAAGCTGCAGTTTGGTCTGATCAATCACGAGGGTCGCTACCTTACTGCTGAGTCCTTTGGCTTTAAGGTATAAAAATACAATAAGAGTGACAAACTATAAGGTGTCGATTTGCATTTCTGCTGGTGATGCTTTGCTGTTGGATCAGTATATGCAAGATTTTCAAGTGATACCTTTTCGTGCTTCTTAGGTGAATGCGTCAGCTCCGAGTCTGAAGAAAAAGCAGATATGGACTTTAGAGCAGGACTCCCAGGACAGCCAGGTGGTCTATTTACGCAGTCACCTGGGACGCTACCTGGCCTCCAACAAGGACGGCAAAGTCACCTGTGAGGCAGATGGCCACAATTCAGACTGTCGCTTCCTCATCGTGGCTCAGTCAGATGGCCGCTGGGCGCTGCAGTCTGAGCAGTACCTCCGCTTCTTCGGCGGCTCTCGGGACTACCTGTCCTGCTTTGCCCAGGTGATCACAGATGCAGAGCTGTGGGCAGTGCACCTGGCTCTGCATCCCCAGGCTAACCTGCTGTCTGTGGCCCGTAAGCGTTATGCCCACCTCTCTATGGAGGATGGGGAAATTGCTGTGCATCTGAACATTCCCTGGGGTGTGGCAGCGCTCCTGACCCTTGTCTACCAGGAAGGAAAGTATTGCCTAAAGACCTGTGACAGCCGGTTCCTCGGCAATGATGGAAAGCTCCTAATGGAGAGCGGGAGGGCCACAGCGTACACGTTGGAGCTGAAGTGTGGGAAGCTGGCCTTCAAAGACTGTGAGGGGAAGTATTTGTCTCCCATGGGTCCTACAGGGACCCTGAGGTCCGGACGATGTTCGAAACCAGGCAAAGATGAACTATTTGACCTGGAGGAGAGTCACCCTCAAGTAGTTCTGACAGCAGCCAATGGGCGATATGTCTCCATAAGACAAGGTAGGAAAACACAGAAATATCAGAGGGACAGGATATTCTAGCGAATTAGATTTTATCCTAAATCCTTGCAATACACACACACACAAATTGCTCCCCTGGCAGCTTGCTAGTACCCTAAAGAATCCCACATGTCTGATTAAATGGACAAAGGCTGACCTTAGGTGCCATCGAGAGTGGTCACACAAGCTTTTGCTGACAGACACAGACCTATGTGCATACATAATGAAGGAGAAATTGACAGCCGATAAGGGATGCATGGTAATTATGGGTAATGTAGTCTGCACATCAAGTTGCATCAACAACACAGTACGTGGCTGCATGTCTCAAAGAAAACAAGATTGCTGGGGCTGATATGGGAGACTATCAGCCCCATCGTTGAGACCTGAGACAAGCACGTCATTTGTGTTCATGGCCGCTGGCCTACATCAGTATCGAGCCTAAACTAATAAGTTATTTTATTTAAATAACAGACTTAATGTGCATACATTTCAAGGAGAATAACAGAAGCAGACTTCTCAAGAACAACTTGCAATCACTTTTTATGTATTAAGAATAAAAAAGATGGTTCCATACTCCTAAAATATCAGATACCTCATTGTGAAATGTTCAGAAAAAGGGCCCTTTGTTTTCATTTTCTTTCACTAAATAATCTATTACAAATAGAGCTCTTTTCGAAAATCCCTTCTCAATCCTTCTCAAATGTACCTTCTGGCTTTGTTGGGCAATGTTGTTAACACGCTTTTACCCCTTGAGCTTACTGAAACAGCTGCCTGTAACCAATATACTGCAGAGTAATGCTCTGTTGATACTGTATTATGTATTTACTCTTCAGTCTTGTGATCGGGCTGTTGGAGGGGAGTTATTTGATCAGCGCGCAGGCATGACACCACACTACTGTACTGATGGATTACACCTGCTCCTCATTGACGTTGACATTAGGCTTTGTTTAGCGCAGCAGAAAAACTACAAAAACTATAATTGTGAGGGTTACATTACATGTGACTACAAATGCATTTGCATTAGGAGGGACTTGCACAGAGTTTCAATTGCTGATGGTCCAAAGGGCTTGCTGGTCTGATTTGAAACTGGATTTGGGGCAGATTAGCATACACCCCCCAGTCCTTGTCAGCATACTTGGTCATGACAGCCATCCACAGGCTGCAGATTCTTGTCTGCAGGGTTGAGTTACTTCAGGCCTGGGTGCTGTAATTGAATCTCCCCACCACTCATTGTTCCTGGTTAGCAGTGGGGGCTGCAAGCAGGAACCAAAGCATTGAAAACTGATTGGTTAAAGGGAAAGGAAGAAAATGGTTAAACCCTAAACACATATATGTAGCACATCACATGCATGCATGCAAGGATACTTTTTGCAGCATACTTTGTATCTGTTCTCTCCTTCCCCTTCCTACGCTTGTCCCGCACAAACAAAAGCTTTATCTTTCTTTGAGACACTCGCCCACTCACTACCATACCATCCTACTGCGGCGAGTGGTGAGATGAGGTGTGTTGAATTATTGATGAAGTTGGCCCCTGTTCCTGGAAGGCAAGGGTGGGAGGGGAGTCTGCTTTCAGAAACCCAAGCTTCCTCATACCTGCGGCCAAAACTTGTCCCCCACCGAATCCCGCTCTAACCAGTTAATCTAACCTGTTAACCTCAGCCTGAGTCAACCTCTATATGCTACTGGAAAGAAAAATCAAAGACAGAGTAAATATGCTCTATTTAGCAAGCTATGCCATTGTGACAGGTCATATTGCTTTTTTTGTAGGGTTTCAGTGGAAGGTGAGTGAATCAGATAAATTCTTAACCAGCATCAAACACTGAAGAAAGTGTGTGTTTGTGATTTTCCTTGTATATAGTTTACAAGTGTGCATGTTTTAATGTGTGATACAGATCTGTTATCAAACCTCTCATCACGTTTCCTCAGGCACAAGGGGCCCGCTCTGCCCTGAATGTGAAAAGGAGATGACAGTCCAAATTTTCACAAACTTTTCAGGTCCACAGACACATAAAAGCACACATACCGTATACATGATCAGGCGTGCAGAGCTCAGTAACAGATAAGCCGAAAAAATAATTGGAGTGAAATGCAGTTGTAAAGGATGAAGAATTTAGAGAGAGAGAGAAATAAGGGACATGGGGATAGTAGCATCAGCTTACCATTAATAATTGACGCCAGAGCCATCAATCGTTGATGGATTAGTTAGGCCTGCTCCACTTGCAGGCTCTGTAAGACAACATCAGGAAGTGGAGCTGGTTCTGGGGTCTGATCCAAAATAATGCACTACTGAATCTGCCTGTTTGTCCTCCAGATACACCTGAGAGTGTACTGATATGTGTGTGCTGTGCTTATTGTTTGATGACAACATCTCACTTCTTATCCTCAGATTGCTGGCTTGGTTTTCAGTATATCTAATCTCCCTCCCTATCTGTTCTTCTTTTCTTTCTCTTCCTTCATCCTTCTCTCCTTCCTCTGCCTCCCTTTCTCTCATCTATCAAATAGCAGCTGTGAGGTCCCAGCTGAGCCCTGTGTGAAGATCATTTCTGGGTTGAATTAGTGTGAAATGGGCACATGGAATAGGTAGACAAAGCATGACATTGAGTTGGGATGAGAGAGAATGGGAGTGATAGGCCCCCAGGCATAGCTGAAGAGTGGAAGGGCTAAAAATTATGCTTCAAATGCACTTAAGATCAATGATAATTTCACCAGTCGTAAGACTTCATGATACCACGTTTATCGGGTGTGAATAAGATGTGATTAAAGCATCCCAGTGGCTCAGTAACCATGACATCTTTGTCACGTGTCAGCCCCCTTTTCTCCTTCCAACAGTGAGATTTGAAATTAGCTGTAGAGTGAAGCAACAAAAAATTTGTCATCGGGCCTCTCACACATGCTGAATGTTTATCTGTCTTGGAGTATGCCAAAGTTATTTACATGCATCCATTATTAACCTTTAACCACTTGATGTCTTGATCATAATGAGCAGTTACAAGGTCACAAAGACGTATTCATTGCTGCACAAAAACCTCCTTGTTATTGCTTTGGTTGCTAGCAGTTTACCACAGTCACCCATAGTTTACATAGATGACAGCATCTTGGCAGCAAACACTTACAAACTACTCACTGCTACTGCTACATTTTTCTTTTTATAACTTACTGACCTCACCCACGGCTGGAGTCTCAGCTGAAACCTCAGCCCTAAGATTTTGGTCACTGCCCTTTTGTTTTTTTGGACACAGACGCTTGTTAGCTTATTAGCTTATTTGAGGAGAGGGTGAAGCACCAAGTTATCAGCTAATGCTAGCTAGCTTGGTTAGCTAGCTACATAAGTAAAGAGCACAGTTTGAATGTGCAAACACGGCCAGCTGCTAGTTGGTGCTTACATACAAATAAAATAATTGAATTTTGCTCACCTAATGGGGCAAAAAAAAATTGCACAGCCTATTTGTACAAGTAATCTTAGAGCAGGCCCCAAAAACACCAATACAATAAACAGAGTTACAGTTCTGTGACTCAAATTAGTTGAGCAGGCAGCTAGCAGTTAAAGGGATCATTTTTGAGGTGGCTGATACTACCACGAAATGAGTTAACGGGGTAAAGTAGAACTCTTGTACTATCTTATGTGTCTTCTTAAGAGTTGGAAGAGAATCAGTCATTGCTATGCTCCTTGTCTCAGATTCAAGCCATTGCTTCACAAGGTTAACAGCTCAGCAAATTAGTAACTCATTCAGTGACAATGTACAACATGGTCCTAGGTGGAAAATTCAGTGTCAAACATTAATTTGTGCATGCATGTTACATACTAACCCACAGTGGTTAGTATCAAAGACACTTCTAGTGTAGTCTGACTTATTTCCTCTTGTTTTCCTCTTTTGCATGTAGATACAGTTCTATTTGACCTCAGGTCAGGGGGAAGCTTGTTCCAAAGAAAAGGACCACAGGAACTGAAAGCACACATTAGATCAAATTCTGGGAACAGTTAAAAAAGCTGGACCTTATACCCTCAGAGTTCTAAGCATAGATACTCATTATGGACCCTAGCAAGTTATTGTAACCCTCTAGTGTAGTTTATTTATAACTAAACGGTGCCATTGGTTCTTTTGCATTTTTACCATGTTATCCCTCTGCTTTATCATCCGTGCTTCCTTCAGTTTGAGTTTTGAGAGGTTTTGGTAATTATCTGCACATCCTGCTAAGTGTGGACCATAAAATCCTCTGGTCTCTTCCTGTTTTTCCTTTATTCTTTTATTGAGGGGATTGAGGGATTGGACGGGTAGCACTCGAAAGCTGATTATATCAGAGCCCTGCTGTGAGGAGGGCAGACTGACAGGGCCAAAGGTGGGGTGAGGGTGGGAGGTGGGGCTTGAGGGGGGTCAGGGGGTACGCAGGAAAAGATCGGGGAAGGGATGAAGGTGGAGAATGATGACCAGGGAATAGAACAGGAAGAGATAAGAGGCATGCAGATTAGTGTTGTTAAAGGATTAGGAAAATGTATTGGGAATACTCGGGAATGCATCTAATTTAGGCTTAGCCCTCTGCAAGCTGTCTTGCAGTTTGTGGCAAACTATTGTCTTCCTCTCTGCGTTCAGGACAGTGTTAAAATGTGGCAATCAACAAAATAACTAAAAGACAAGAAGCAAATTATCTACTTAAAACTAATGGGTTACATTCAGTAAATAACAGAGGATTAATTGTAAAGCCTGTTTGCCTTTGAACCTAGAAGACAAAGTACCCAAGTAAGAGTTTGTCACAGCTGTTTCTGTTTCACGTGTAAATAATAGAAATACTAAAATAATAATAGAGATTTTAATAAAGTGTTTTTCAGTCACAAGTGAGATTTTTGTTCAGGTGTTAAGTGGTCTTGGTGTAATCAACACAAAGCCTCACGGTGAGAGTGTTGTGTCTCTAAAACAGCTGATAACACTTTCACTTTAAGAAGCATCTTCTTGCCTTGGCATAATTATTTTGTTTCTCCATTTCCTGTATGCTCTTTTCATAACTGCATCCAGAGCTGCAATCACTGAAAATGTATTTACCCTCAGGAAGATATTCGAGGACGACACGTGGGATAAAGAGTGCAGTTTAAAAGATTTTTTAAAAATAACAGGATCAGATATAATTACAAGATCTTTTGTAGACCAAGCTAAACAAATCAGTGCGACTTCATTTTTAATCACAGTGTTTCTACAACACTAAAAACACCTCACATTTTCCAGCTTAAAGCAAAGTAACAGTGACAGCATGTGTTTATTTCGTCTCTCCCAGGAGTGAGCCTTGCAGCCAATCAGGAAGATGAGACAGACATGGAGACATTTCAGATGGAGATTGACAAGGAAACCAAGAAGTGTACGTTCCGCACCAGCCAAGGGAACTGCTGGGCTCTGGTGGCTCATGGAGGCGTCCAGTGTACTGCAACTGAATTGTAAGAGAAGACTTTTATATGTTGTATAGAGAAAAATTAATGAATTTATCATTGAAAATTAGTCAGTTGGACATTTTACGTTACATAAATTTGACTCATTGCAACAGAAGTAACTGATAATTAAGATGCAAGGGTTAACATAAGAGGGATGGTCAAATGAGTGCATGAGATAGCAAACAGGTGAATCACATAGAATGATAAATAACTGTTATGAAGGAATGATCCCAGCAAATTTTGGCAATTTTCGTTTTATTTTACACATTATCCAAAACACTGAACTTCAAAAAAGTGTGAAATCTTTTCCACCACAGGTCAGCAAACACCATGTTCTCAGTGGAGTGGCTTGGCCACAAGGTGGCACTAAAAGCCAGCAATGGCAAATACATCTGTACCAAGAAAAACGGCCAGTTAGTCGCTGTCAGTGACTCCATCGGTAGGGGGACAGTCCTTTATATTATAGCCCCTTTCTTTGCTAATTAAGAGGTGGCTCTTACCTCTCTTTTTTCTGATCATTACTATGTTGACTTTTGCCAGGGGATGATGAACAGTTCACTCTGAAACTCATCAACCGACCCATGCTTATCCTTAGAGGAGAGAATGGATTCATCTGCCACCACAGAAACTCGAACACACTGGATGCCAGCAGATCTGTCTATGACATTTTCACTGTGCAATTCAGCAATGGAGCCTACCATATTAAAGGTCAGCACATACATCAAACATACTTCTGGAAAAAGCCAGGTTGCTTAGTTTTGCTCTAATTTGCTTGTTTACTGCAATTTGTCTACTCTGTCTGACTTTGGTGTATTTACTTTAAACCCCTGCAGGTGCTGATGGCCGGTTCTGGTACGTGAACAGTGCCGGGCTGGTGTGTTCAGATGGCGAGGCCCCTGAGGATTTCACTCTGGAGCTCCTTGAGCACGGCCGTCTCGCCATCCGTGGCAAGAATGGCAAATACCTGCGTGGAGACCAGGGAGGCACTCTTAAGGGAGATGGACTCTGCCTGAGCAGCTCAGCCCTCTGGGAGTATTAATACAAACCAATATTAGTCCAAACCTGAGTCCTAGCTCATCTCATTGTTGGCATTAAGTGCTTAATGTGAATCTAAATCACTGTTATTCTTTTTCCTTTTGCAAAGAGCATTATTGAGAGAGGCTCACATAGCTAGGTGAACAAAGAGAGGACTGCATATGTATATATTAGGCCAAGAGAATCTCAATGAAGTGAACAGTGTTTTGAGTGAGGATTTTAACAATTAGTGTTAATGAACACTTCATGTTTTCACAGATTTAGTTATTAGTATGACATAACGTAACATGACATGACATCCTTTTATGTATATTCATCATTCCATCTATATCTTTTTTGCCTTTTAACCACTAAAAACAAGTATTACATGAGCAAGCCAGTAAAGTTGTAGTGTGGGCATGTAATGGTACCGTTCACTCATTAGGTCAAGTGACACAGGGTGCCATTTGAGGCAGACGCAGTCACCATTAGAAGTGATGTCACCCTCTAGGTGGGTGAAGTCATGCATGGTACTACTGACTGAGGTTATTAGGAGACGAGAGTGACAAGGTTTCAAATAGCTGCCTGTAGAAACAGAGAAAGACTGTACCCGAGACTCGTACTTGGAGTGTGTTTTCTTTTTCTTTTGTGAACACAGAGATTTTTAAAAATGCATATCTTGCATTATTTTGTTTAGGTAAAGATTGTTTTATCAAAATAAAGGAACCAGGGATATCATAAAAAGCTGAAAATATGCTTCCTTCCCATTAATGTCACAAAATTAGCAGTACTACATCATGTGAGCGTGCCATAGGAGTTAATAACACTATGACCAATTTCAAAGTGTTCCTTGTGGATTTATGATGGACATTATTTCATTCTGACTACATGGAAACAATGCAGCTGGAAGCTTATTATCTACATGCAACTTCTTCTGTGTTAGCAGGGAATTATGAACTCACTCAATATACACTTGCCAGCCACATCATTAGGTACATCTGATCAAGTGCTAAATAGCTGAAATCAAGAAGTCAAAAACTGCACTTAGCATGTGTGTGTTTTGAAGAAGTCGGTTGATTGGGGCCTGATGAGGTGAAAGACCAACAGTTGGCAGAAAATGACCTAATCAGCCAATCACATGGCAGAAACTCAGTGCTTTTGGGCACACTACACAACCTGCTAAAGTTCAAACTCAGTATCAGAATAATAAAGAAAGGTAATTGAACGTTATATGGTTGTCAGTGCCAGACAAGGTGGTACTTCAGAAGCTGCTGATATGCTGGGATATTTTGACACTACTACACTATCCAGAAAATATCCAGTGTGCACCAGTTCTCTGGATGAAAATGCCTCATTGATGTCATAGATCAGAGGAGAAACTCATAGGAAACAGAAATAACCAACTCTTTACAAACAAGGTATGCAGAAGGGCATCTCTGAACACCTCACATGGTGAAGCAGATGTACTACAGCAGCAGAAGACCACACTGGGTGCCACTCCTGTCACCTACAAACCAGAAACGGAAGCTATAACGCAGAAGGGCTCACCAAAATTGAACAACTAAAGACCTGAAAAATGTGGCCTGGTTTGATGAGTCTTGAATTCTCCTGTATCAGTGGTTCAGACTGCTGCTGGTGGTGGCTGCCTCTGCACCACGTCACTAGTTTCTTGAATATTGAATGACTTCACTGTATGGTCCCCAGATCTCAATTCAATATAACACCTTTAGGATGTGGTGGAATGGCAGATTCACATCATGGATGTGCAACCTACATATCTGCAGCAAGTGTGTGATGCTATCATGTAACTATGGACCAGCACCTTACTGAATCTTTGCTACAAAGCTATAAAAACAATCCAAGGGTACCATAACCCAGTACTAGCAAGGTATACCTAATAAAGTGGCTGGTCAGTCTATAATCAAGTTTACCACTGACGTTTGATATCGTGGCCTGAGAGACAGAATTTATAAAAGTCAGAAAGTCGACTTTTGTTTTTCTTTATTAAGCTGAAAAACTGCAATGTTTTCTTGAGAGATTCATCTTTGTGGCGATTTCAAGATTTCAAGGGGTTAAACTGTTGAATGTCTTATAATCAGCTCTTGCGTTTGCTGTTAAAATCATTTACATTTTGTTGGATCAAATTTAGCAATTTTGTTCTTCATCATCACCTGCTATTCTCAAAGCCGGTGCTGTTTTTGGATGCACCTTGGCTGCC
>NW_005187406.1:1343116-1344757 GCF_000239375.1 Pundamilia nyererei
TTTACATTTTGTTGGATCAAATTTAGCAATTTTGTTCTTCATCATCACCTGCTATTCTCAAAGCCGGTGCTGTTTTTGGATGCACCTTGGCTGCCGCTATCAGCTTTCGCACATCACACCATGATGGCAGCAGAAAACACCATCAGTTTCAGCAGCAGCAATGGTTGCTGAAATTAGAGCACATTTGTCAGGTGCTTACTGGCTTTCTCCTCCTAAATGTCCTTCTCGCTCTTTTTCAGTCCCTTCTTAATAACAGTGATTGTTATTTTGACAAGAATGAAAATGTCCTGGCAAGACTGCCCAAGCTACTGACCGCTGTCACTCTTTCTATGTTCTGCTCTAAATTAAGCAAATAAATTCTCATGTTCTGTTTATGTGTCAGTGTGCTCATTCATAAAAGAGAGTGGACCCAAACTAGCACTGGAATCCGATGTTGAGACTGAACCCTGTAGTAAAATCTGTTTTTAAAATCTTGGTATATTAGATCTAAAGTCATGGTGAAAAGAAAGCAAAGGCTGTTTCAATTCCTAGGTTTATATGTGGCCATAATGAGAAAATATCCAGTCCACGCCAGGGCTTAAACCTGAGCTGAACAACAACACATGACATATTTAACTGTGTCATTATTTATTTAACAGAACTGAGCCAACATGCGGATGCAGAGTGTGAAAGAGCAGCCCACGTAGAATTTCCTTTAACAGCAATAACTTGAATGCATCGTTTTCTGTGTGACTTTATCACTCTCTCACACTGTTAAGAAGGAATTTTTGTTCTCTCTTCTTTACAGCATTGCTTCATTGATTAAGGTTTGCAGATATTTATTCATGCACAGCTCTGTTATGGCCCTCAGCACTTTGATCAGGTTCAGGTCTGGACTTTTAACTGGGCCACTGTAACACCTTATTTTCTTTCAGCCTTTCTCTTGTAGATTTGCTGCCATGCTTGGGATGAGTGTCCTGTTGCATGAGCAGCCAAGCTTTAGCTGTCAGACAGGACCTCACATTTGACTCTAGAATATTTTGGCATTCAGAGGAGGTCATGGTCGACTCAGTGACTGCAGGGTGCGCAGCTACTGTGGCTGCAAAACAAGCCCAAATCATTACCCCTCCACCGCCGTGCTTAACAGTTGTTAAGAGGTGTTTGTGCTGCTATGCTGTGTTTGGTATTCTCCATGTGGTATCATGCATTGTGCATTCGTTTGGTTTTATCTGCCCAAAGGATATTGTTTCTATTGTCTTGTGGTTTGTTCAAATGCAACTTGGTCTTGGTTTCTTCCATTTCTCTGAACACTGAATGGTCTGACCTTGGAGTGAATTTGCTGGGACATCCTCCCCTTGGAAGATTATCCTGAATGATATTGAATAATCTTCCTCACTTTAGGATGATGAACTTCAATCTTGTAATCCTTCCCAGATTGATGGGCAGCAACTACTGCTTCTGTAAGATCACTGCTGATGTCTTTAATTATTGGCATTGTGTTAACACAGACCTGCAAATCACCAAAATATCTGCTTTTATAGAGCTGCTCACATTTGCTAATTATCAGTTAATCATCAAGTGCATTTAATTATCAGCACCTGGCTGCTACTTACCCTTTTAATTCCTTTGGAAGCAGTAAGGTTGCACTTAGTTTTTTACACA
>NW_005187406.1:1345749-1367019 GCF_000239375.1 Pundamilia nyererei
ACCAATTTTGTGTTCTCCATTCTTTAAGCACCGGTTTGAGCACCGTTTGAGCACCGGCACCGTTTCAAAAGTACCGATTTGGCACCGGTATCGGATAAAACCTAAACGATACCCATCCCTAATTAGGACTAGTCTGGTTAGGAGTCACCTTTTCATTATGATTGAACCTAAAAAAGAAGCCAGTGACACTAAGGCTTCACCTGTAGAAGTACTGTGTTACCTGCAGCAGGTGAGGGGAAAACAGCAGGACATGGTGCCTGATCCACTCACACAGAAAAACCTCTGTAATTTAAATATCTGCTAAGTGCTAAGTATTTTAGTTTCCAAATGTACATTTGTGTGCCTTTTTCTTGTGCTAGTCCTAGAGAAAAGTAAAATATAGAAATGACTGATCCATCCATTCTCTTCCACTCATCCAGTTCAGAGCCACAGGAGGCTGAAGCCTGAAGTGTGGGTACAGAAATGATACAGACTAAGAAAAAATAAACAAAACAAGTTTTCAACATAATAAAAAAATGCAATCCTGTGCAGTCCTTTTAATTTTCTCTCTGTCTGGTCTACATTAAGAAAAATTAACCACTAAGATTCACTTCTTAGACTGAGTTCTTCATATCATAGCGCTCACAGCAAGGTCTACAAATGAGTAACTATGAAGTTATTAAAAATAATTGCATTTAAACTCAATTACTATTCTGCGGTTTGTATCCATTAGAAGTCTGTTTTATTGCAGTGATGTAAACTGTTTGTAATCACTGTACTGACTGTGTGAGTCTGTATATTAAAAACTCATCGGAGCTTTAAAACAGAAATTGCTCCATGTCTCGGGCAATTAAAGGGACAGTTAATGTAGATCGCTAATAACATTCAATGACTTGCATCTCCCTGACCAGGTTTAGGAAGCTTATCCATCACAAGAACATTCAGTCCCTGCAATTATTATAGTGTCAGTTAAAATGGCTGTGATTACCCATTTTATGTCCAAAATGTACAATCCATCGCAAAATGCTGAGAAAGGCATAGGCAACTTTTTCCTCAGATAACTTTCCACACATAAACATATCAGGAATGTGTTTTTTCTGCAGTGGATTAAATGATTGGCTGAAAACATAATGATACTGAAATCTATCAGTTGTCTGTTCCATGTTTATTCCATGTTCAAGCACAACGCATCAGATCCTACACTAAACAGAATATCTAACAGCCAATCACATGACAGAAACCCAGTGAATTTAGGTATGTAGACATGGTCAAGATGACCTGACAAAGTTCAAACCGAGTATCAGAATGGGGAGGAAAGGTGATTTAAGTGACTTTGAATGTGCCATGGTTGTTGGTGTCAGACAGGCTCCTCTGACTATCTTAAAAATTGTTGATCTACTGGTGCAAAACCATCATTAGTGTTTACAGGGAAAGGTCTGAAAAATAGAAAATATCCAGTGTGCGGCAGTTCTCTAGGTGAAAATGCCTTCTTGATGTCAGACCAAACTGCTTCACCAACAACAAAATTAACTCAAATAACCACCCGTTACAACCAAGCTACGCAGAAGAGCATCTCTGAATGCACAGCAGACCTCGAAGAAGACGAACAGCAGAAGACGGCACCGGTGCCACTCCTGTCAGCTAGTTACAGGAAACTGACGCTGCAAATCACATGGACTCAACAAAATAGGGCAATATCAGGCTAGAAAGATGTTACCTGGTCTGATGAATGTGAATTTCTGCTGTGACATCTGGTAGAGTCAGAGTTTGGCTTAAGCAACATGAAAGCATGGAAGTTAAAAGAGGGGTTAATTAACCCAATCAACTAGCAAGGTGTGCCTAATAAAGTGTCCAATGTAGTGACTGTGTCACACACACACCTGAAATATCAGGAGACTGGAAAAATCCACCTGTAAGACAGTTCTGGAGCTTGTCAAATTATGTGGTCTTTATACAATTTTAAACCCATTATGAGCAAGCGCTTGGCAACAGTGGGAAGCAAAAACTCCCTTTTAACAGGAAGAAATCTCTGACACAGCCAGGCTCAGGGAGGAGCAGCCATCTGGGAAACTATACTTAGGGTTAAAGTAACATGCACAGTATTGTGTTGTTTTAAATGTACATTTTGCACCGAGTCCTGTTTGGAGGTTGTGTAGTAAAATATTAATACTTGGAAACTAAAACAGTTACATGAGTATAAACACAAACAGGAGCAAAGTTACAGAAATACTTCACTGAATTTATTGTCATGTGAAAAAACAAGAGAAACTTTATTATTAGACATCACCAAATTATAACCTCTTCAAAATCAAAATATACTGTAAAATGTCATATAGAAACCATCTTACAGTCTAAAGTATTACATGTGCTTTGCACTGTGAAAGGGCTGGCAGCAAAGTCAGATTACGCAACAACACCAAACAAGCGAGGGCAGCTGTGTAGGTGTTACACTATGAGCAGAGGATTTCGTCTGAGTTCTTGGTAAACACTGAGAAGCAGCCGATCTCTCTGCACTGTGGACACGACCTCACCAAAGGCTCCTGAGATCTGACTTTGCTGGATCTGTTAACGCACAGAGGACACATGAAACAAAAAACACAGACGAGCTTTAATCTTAACACACTTACAGACATCCCAAGCCCTCAAAAGCTCTAAAGTCTTGCTAATCAATTAATTGAACTAAGAGAAAATAGCTGGATAATTACGTGTATTTAATGATACGGAGGGCTTTGACATTAATGGGATTAATCGTCAAGCGCGGGCCCACTTACCTCGGCACGCTGCAGCGCCCGTCTTAATCCTAAAATCTGGACATTCTTTGTAGAGGCGGCTTTCTCTGTGGCGCTCTGCAGCAGAGTCTGTGTCGAGGAGCAGAGGAAAAATTCAAACCTAAAGAATTTCAAGTAAAACAGAAACATGAAGCGTTGTTCTCAAGCCCAAAGACACGATAACGCTTCTTTTAAACCGACCACACTGTTTGCAGCACACGTTAAAAGAATCGTCCCAGTTTCCATGTCATAGCACTGACTCGCAGCTCTCCTGCATTTGCGAGTAGCTTAGTGTGTTTGTGAGGCTGGACGTCCTCCCTGATGCAGCCCTCCCCTCCCCTTCCCAAAGGATTTGTGTCTCCTCCTGGAATCGAAGCGGGGGATCTTTCGCTTGTTAGGCCAACATGTGAACCACTGCACTAGGGAGCCGCTATTTTTACGCTCCTTCTATTTATGCCAATTCAAGTGGCTGGAAGGTGGAATGGCAAATTTGCACGTATCACAAAAGTCTAGCAGTATGTTCTGCATCAGTGGTGTCAAACATAAGACTCCAATCCGGCCCATCTAGACATGTTTGGCAAAGCTGAAAGAGGAGATAAATATTGAATTCTTGTGTCCATGGTAAAAGAAATAAAATAAAATAGGACATTTTCTGTGAATTAACAAAAACTATCTGCTTTATAATTGGAGAACAGTTGGGCCAATCAGCAACCAGAAGCTTTTCTGTTAATGTCTTACATTTTATCCCCTTATAGTCACACTGAAAGATTTCTTTCCTTTGCTACAGCAGCGTTTCCCTATCATGCAGAAAAACTGGGATAATATTGAAGTTGTACTTCTTTTTCTTATATTAGCATATCTCTGGGATTAAATGTGCAGTTAAACTACTTTACAATGACAGAAATGGGAGTTTGATTGGGCTGGCCCACTTAAGATCAAATAGTGTGGCCCTTGATGTGAAGTGAGTTTGACATCTCTGTTATACATCTGTACAGTTTTACATTAAAAAAGAAGAATGCAAAATATTCAAAATCTGCAACTACCTAAGTTTAGCCAGAAATTAGCTTATGTTATATAAGTGTGTTCTGGACCTGGATCCGGCGCAGCACAGCATGGTGCAGGCCACACACCGCTGCTAAAGATGAGCTCTCGATCTGAACCTCGATTGTAGCCTCCTTGTCTGTGCTCTCCTCCTCCCCCACGTTTATCTGGAGAATAAAGGAGCATTGACGATGAGGATATAAAACATACCAATATATGATTATATCATATTAGATAACGATTCACCTCTTTCACTGACAGTTTCATTGCCGCTCCGTTTGGACCACGAGCGTGGGCCACTGAGGTGCTCAAAGCAATCTTGTCTCCTTGGCAACCCATCTTCACTCCTTCAGTATCTTCAGACAACAGTCGCTCAAGCAAAGACAGGCAGAGATCTTCGGGGTCTCGTATTGACTCTTTGGCATCCAAATTTGAACTCTTTTTTGGCTTCAGCGTATCCCTCACTATCTCTGATGACACCCATACGCTTGCTGAATACTTCTCAGGCTCAGGCTTTGCAGCACTTTCTCCTCCTCTGTTCGTTCTACCGCTGCACCTGAGCTGGCGCGAGCTTAAAAAGGTCTGGATGCTATCTGCTGCGGCGCTGCTGGGCTGAACTGTGGCCATCTTATGAGTAGCTGTGGGACTGTTTAGCTGCAGAGCATGCAGCCAGTCCACTGTCAGTGTGGACAGGGGCAAACTGATACAGCTGCTCTGCAAGCCTGCAAAGCTCGCCGCCACCTCCTCCTCTCCCAGAAGACTCGAGAGCGAGAAGATGAGCGAGCAGCTCACAGTCATGGGGAAAGATGCATCACCTGCAGCTGCGATAGGCAGAGACGCTTCGAATGTTTGCCCCGGACGGAGGTCGTGAAACGGGAATGAAAAATTAGTGGAGGAGCTTTCTCCTGCTGGGGAGGAAGAATAAGACAGAGGGGACACCGTAATGCTCAGCATCCAGCCTCGTTCCAGGACAAATGGACTTGAATTATGCAGGAAACACACAAGGCTCAAGGAGTCTTTCTGAAGCAGTCTGCTCCAGCTAGTCTCGAAATGACATCTGATTGGTTTCTCCTTAATTGGAAGATCAGTAGTTGTGTCTGCCATCAGCAGGAAACTGACGCTGACGGCGTGATTCAGAAGCCTCAGAAACTGGTTTTTGGATTTGATGACTGTTTTCAGCACTGATGCTCTATATGAAGAAAGCAAAAGAAAATCACATATATATTTACAGATCTTCGCTGTGTTTTATTTAAATGTCGTCTTTCACACCCGATCAAATACTTGACGGGCATACCTCTCACAAACATCCCCGATGGCAGACAGGAGGTCCCTGACACTGCGGGACACCTGTGTGGAAGGAAGCTTAGACGATCCTTCATCCACCCTCCCCGCAGGTAAGCAGATCCTCTGGAGCTGCCCTCTGGCAGACACTCCAAGCAGCTGTACATCACCTGCTGTGCATGAAGCATTTTTAGAGTTAGGAAAAATAGTTTGAGAGTTTAAATTAGAATACAAGACAGAATTACATGAGTGCACAACATGTAGAACCTGTGCATTTTCCTGTTTCCTAACTTGAAGAGCACATTGAAGCTGAACTTATAATAAATCCATTCAAAGTCAGCACGTCTATTCTGCTCACCCGCAGTGCTGCATGCAGGCTCAGCCAGGGCGATGACTCTGCACACATTTAAACTGCTGGGGCTCTGGAGGGCGGCCGCTGTCATCCCAGATGTCTCTTCCCCTCTTTCTTTGCTTTCTCTCGCAAACGATCCCTCCAACAGATCCAGTCGGAGCAGATCTGCACCAGTGCTGTAGTAAAAACAGCTTTTATCCATGCAGCCGCACCATACAGGCCCTGGTACACACCCCTCAGTAAAAGCAGCCACAGCGCTTCCCCCCTCTGGGCCTGCCTTGTCAGTCTTGATCAGTGCCACTCTGCCTTGTTCGCCCGCCGCCACCAAGCACTGTGCGTGACCCGTTTCCGTGACAACAGATGCACCGACAAAACAAACCGGCTGCTCCAGGCTGTGCAGGACTCGAAGGCACGATCCCGGGAGACGCAGAGGAAGGAAACACAGGCGCCCGTCTGGCAGGCCGCAAAGGATGACTGGAGATTTGGCAAGGGCGGCTTCAACTCCAAATAACAGTTTGAAGAGGAGAGGCTCCAGGTGGAAGTGGTCTTGAGCTACAGTTGACTCTGCAGAAGCATTGGAGGGAGATGATGCCTCTACATCACCCGAATGGATGCAAATTAGCACAGAGCCCTTTCTTGGTCCTCTATTTGACTCAGCAGCGCCACAGTCCACAGCTGAGACCACCGGCAGATTGAACGAGCCAAACTCCTTGTGGCTAGTAGATGCCGTTTGCTTTGGCGTTTTGTACAAAGTCAGCAGCCAGGAGGCATCTCTCTGGCAAAGGGTCAGGAGCACAGAGCCAACGAGGAGCAGAGATGACACTTCATCTGCTCCAACAACGAGACACTCTTGGGAGATTTTCAGCTCAGCTGGACTGGAGGATGCATCAGCTTGAGAGCTTTGATCCCTGCAGAGGAGAAATGTCATATTACATAAGAGCAATTTAGCAGAGTTGAAATAACAGCATTAATTAAAAAAGGTTTACTGAAATCTAACTATGAGGGTTCATACCTGTGTAGCAGAAACTGTAAGTTTACACGGTAAACTCCACTCCTGCATGCAACATAGATTAGCTGCTTGTCCTGGTTTCCAACCAGGTCATTAACAGCAGCAGGTAATAGGAGGACAGTCTGCAACAGCACAATACGAAGCAACACACAGTATGGTTAATCCAGAGATATGCCCTGCAGTGTAGCTTATGTCTTAGTATAGCCTAATATTTGATTGATATCTAGATTTATTAGTATCTTTTTTTCCCTAATATATCTCTAGTTAACTTTTTTGCTTTCTGACCCTTGTGGTGTTGTAACAAGTGACTTTCCCCAGTGTGGGATAAATAAAGTACATAGATCTATATCTATTTATCTGTGTCTGATACATGTAAATCGGATACTTGCCGTGATTTTCCTCTCACGTTTACTGAACACGTAGATCTCTTCAGTGCCAGTGCAGATTAAAACATCTGTTCCGAAACCACAGAGGATCTTCACTTTATAAGATCCTCCCGAAAACCCAAACTGTGCCCAAGTCTCGACAGCACACCGTCCCTCCATAACCTGGACCCGGGAGGCGAAGAAGAAGAAGCCGCTGAATGAGCATATATCACGTTAAGCTCACTTTAATGGTACTATCAGCTCAGTGAGGGATGCTAATGTGAGGTTATGTGAACCGGTTGTTGACAGAGGATGTGACACTGTCTCACAAAGTTCCGCGCGTTGTGCTTTCGACCAATAAACGTAATGAACTACATTGCCCATGACCACAAAGCGGAAGTGGGACGCAAGTATAACGGATGCTTGAACTTAAGGTTGACTCGTGCTCACGTAGAAGGTAGAGAGTAATGAATTAGAGCAAGTTTTGTTTTGTTATTTAAATAAAGTTGAGTCAAATTTTAAACGTAGTTTGAGCGCATTTGTCTAATAAATTTCCTTATTTTTTTATCTCGGTCAAGAACACATGATGGCGCTCTTGTGCTCATACGATTAACTAATATACACACGAAGAAGGTGGGCAACCAATCAAAACAGCCGAATTGAAGTGTCGTCGAAATTTGAAAAGGCTCTGTAGTTTAGCTCACGGGTTCGTGCGACAGTGAATACAATGGATCCATACAACGAGGAAAACATCAAAATGTATTTTTTGGAGAATAGGTTAAAAACTTATGAGGGGTGGCCATTCGACGAAGACTGCAAGTGCACGCCGGAAAACGTGAGTTAACGTTTAAACTAAGGTTGGAAACGGTGAGCGACGCCTTACTGTTGACATGCTAACAGTACAACAGCAGCTGGCGTGAAAGCAAAAAGAAAAGCAGCTCAGATGAAATACAATCTAGCTAAACTCTGGTTTAGCTGTAGATTTAAATGAAATACAAATCTTCTGACTCCCCATCTGTATGCCTAAATACACACTTGTTTTGGCTCCTAGTCCCTAAACCTAAATGTACTCAATTTACGACAAATCCTCACATTTAACGCGCTGAAACCGACACATTAACTGCAAGGATCTATTGTTTTCCTTGTTGATTCATCCGAGTTAATTTTTTTTTCAATTAAAACTGCTTAAATTTAAATAGTAATGGGCATGTAGTGATGGGCAGATGAAGCTTCACGAAGCACTGAAGCTCTTCATCCAATTGGTTCACCCCAGTGCAAAGCTTCTTGAAGCTTCATTTGCTCTAGTAGGACACCTACTGGACGTAAAAATATTAGTTGGCATGAATTTGAAGAGTGTGGCCTTTTGCACACAGCCTGTAAATGTCAACAACAAAAGGAGTGTGTAAAACATGTATATTGTAGTGATGGAAGTATACTGTGTATATTTATACTGGCAGTATGGAAAATGATTATTTGGAAATGCTTAAAATGGAAATGATCATTTACTGTGAGGTGAGGTGTGGACAGCGGTTGTGCTTTTGTAATGTTGAGGTATGGACAGCTACAGGCTTTGAGCCTCAGTCCTGCCTGTTCACATTTTATTCTATAAAAACTACATTTTCACTGCTTTTATGACCTTTTTAGTGGGGAGAACATAGCTAGGATTTAATGATTTAACAAATCTTTTAAATCCTTTGTCATCCACAATGCTAAATGGCTGGGAGTCCTCAATCACCATGCTAACCAGGTCTTCATCTATTTGAGATTGTTCTCCTGAGGAAAGACAATAAAGACAAAGCACAAATATAAAATCACACACGTAACTTATTACAGTTGTATAATATTGTTATATCATTTAGTAACATTACAGCATGCTATATTATCATGACATTTGATGGCTCACCTGGTCTTGCTCCTCAATCGGCGTTACCCTTATTCTCATGCAAAGCTCTGTAGTGCCTAAGCATGGATGAGGTGTTGTTGTTATATCCCAGCTCCCTGGCACATAGCAAACACTTCACCTTGTACAAAAGTACAGACAGCTTAACATAAATTGTATTGCACCATCAGTATTATGAAAATACATCTTCTGTAGAAATTTACATACCTTGTTGGGAGGAATAAAATCAAAATGTTCCCACACAGGGGAGGACATCCTCCTCTTCTTAGCTGGATCCATTCTCTCCTGACTTTCTCTCATAAACCTCCAAACTGTCTCCAAACTCTCACTAACCGCAACTCTCCATCAAACACCTACATTTTGAATGAAGTCTGAGGGGTTTACATCTCTGTCATAGCTCGCGGCAAAGTTCGAACCACTTCACGAACCAGTCACCTGGTACAGCCGGGCAGCGAGGCTTCGGACGTCATCATTTTCAGCTCCTCCCATAAATGAAGCAAGCCTCGATACGCGCATCGCGGAAACACCCCCTAAATTACTCGACACAAGCTTTGAAGCCTCGATACAGAACGTCACATCACTATGGACATGTACTGTCAATTTATTAGGTACAAGTTGCTACTATCGCGTTGGGCCCCCTTTTGCCTTCAAAGTTGTTTTAACTCTTCGTGGTACAGATTCAACCAAGTGCGGGAAACATTCAGAGATTTTGGTTCCTATTGACATGATAGCATATTTGTAGACTTCACATCCATGATGCATCCACCACATCCCAAAATCTCTCCACTGGATTGAGATCTGGTGACTGTGGAGGCCATTTGAGTACAGTGAACTCGCTGTCAAGCTCAAAAAAACAGCTTTACGCAATTCAAGCCTTGTGACATGGTGGGTTAGCCTTTTGGATGTAGCCATCAGTGGTTCTAAAGCGCTGGACATTGACAGGAACAATAATCAGTTGCCTGTGGTGTTGCCTAAATGACGCTCAGTTGGTAGTAAAGGGCCCGAAGTCAGCCAAGAAGATATCCCACATACCTGAACTGTTGACAGGAGGCATAAGGCTTCTATGTTGTTTATGCCAAATTCTGACACTGAGATCTGAATACCACAACAGATACTGAGACTTTATAGCAAAGATTTTAATGAGCCTCTGCGAACTGCAACTCAGTTTCATGTTCTTAGCTGACAGGAGAGGCACCCAGTGTGGTCTTCTGCTGCTGGAGCCCATCTGCTTCAAGGTTCAATGTGTTGTGTGTTCGGAGATGCGCCTCTGCATACTACATTTGTAATGACTGGTTATTTGAGTTAATGCTGCTGTCAGTAGTTGTTGTTGTCATTATTATTTGTAGTAGTAGTTAGAGCAGGGCGATATGGCCAAAAATATTTATCACGATATATATTTGAAAATTTGCGATAACGATATAACTGACGATATAATTGATGCGAGACAAAATACAACTCCACGATATTACTAGCGCAAAAAGACAACCTTCCATTTATTTTCACTTAAACAAGAAGCTGGTTTTTATGTACATTAAAGCTTTATAAAAATGTAACAGTGCAAATGCAAATTCCTTGCTGAAAGTTTAACCAAAAGGCATTTCCAGTAGAAATGGGCTGACATATCCTGAGCATAACCATGTATAATATCCACTGAAGTTAAAAAGCGGTGCTTTGCAACATTAAACTGCAGTGTGCAGTACGTATTTTTCGGACCATAAGGTGCACGGGATTATAAGGCACATTAAGCGAAACAAAGCAGTCAGATAAATCAAACTTTATTAAACTCATTCTTCTTGCTTCCTCCACTTCTGTACCATTGATTTATTAATGAATGAATTCTGCTCTATTCCCATGTTGTTGCAGTATATTAATGACTAACCTCGTATTGTGGATGGATTATCTCAGTTGTTCTCCTGACTGAAGTTTGGTCCGTTTACAGCATCCTGCCATGCGATTGCATTTGTCTCTAACTATCAGGAACTTTAACGTTAACTTTTATAAGTGGAAAAGTGTTAGTGTTCGTCCTCCAGCTTCACTGTTTATGTTATGCTAACATAGCTGTGTCGCTAGCGATCACGTAGCACATCATTATATACCAGCTAGCCCAACTTCAGTAACCCTACAAACGTCACTGCTGTTTAGTTTCCTGTCTTCATTTATGTTGGACGTGATAGCAGAGCTGTACGTTTGATTTTTTTCAGAAATCTCTCAGTCAGAACATGCAATATCATGCTTAGGTAACTAGCGAGCTAACTTCCGCTAGCTTCCTGCTAACTTCTAACTCCGTTAAATATAATACATTTTGTTTTCATGGATGCCTGGAAGTTAAACTCCATAGTTTCACCTGGTTAAGCAGCAATGCTGATCGTTTTATTAAAGATGAAAGAATTTAGACAGTTTTTAACGCTCAGTGATGCTGCAGTGTTCGTTTGACCTGAACGATACGGAGTTTAGGACCCAGATTACTCCCAGATTTAAGAGCATCTTAGTCCGACAAATACAACAATAACGACGGCCGCTTGCATGTTCTGCAAAAAAACGTGCTTTGTCGTGTATCTGACGGACAAACACCAAACCAGTTCCACATCACTGAAGTTGCACCATTTTTACAAACCAATTCTGGTTCATCTGTTTCACTCAACAATCGGCCATGTGCGTATGAAAACAAAGGCACTGCGCATGCGCGTTTTACTCATTCTATCGCGATATTTCATTTTCCTATCGTTGCCTAACATTATACCGGTATTACCGTGAACGGTATAATATGGCCCAGCCCTAGTAGTAGTGTTATGACAAAACAAATAGCTTATACAGTACAGTCTCAAAAGATTAATATAATGGAGTATGGAGCTCAATAAATTAAAGTCTAGATGACATACAATAAAGAAAAAATAAAGTGAGTAATAAATATATTAAATGACTCATTTTAATTAAATAAACCCGAGTGGTACGTGTGAAAAGCTGTATATGAATTTTATTTTATTTTTTGTGCAACATGACATCTTCATTTATACCTGCAGATGGCTAAAGCCGGCTTCATTCACACACCTTCAGAGAACAGCCCAGACATCGCCATGTGTTTCTTTTGCCTGAAAGAGCTGGAGGGCTGGGAGCCAGAGGATGACCCAGAGTAAGA
This sequence comes from Pundamilia nyererei, assembly GCF_000239375.1. NCBI lineage: Eukaryota > Metazoa > Chordata > Actinopteri > Cichliformes > Cichlidae > Pundamilia > Pundamilia nyererei. The sequence continues at coordinate 1,357,581 of NW_005187406.1, forward strand.
GCACACATCACATTACTGGGCTCAGAAATAAAAAATAAACTGCCCAATAGTTGTTAATTTCTTCCATAAATTTAAGCCCTTCTTGTTTTTACAAGTCGTTAATAATGTCTCCAGCATGTCTTCAGTATTATTAAGCAAACTTCAAACATGTTGCCAAATTGGTGTCAAAGTTATTGCCAAGTGATTTTTGCTAACATTTTATGACAGCTCAGAACCATCTGTGCTCACCCTGGGTTATTTCCCCCTTTTTGGCTCACTCGTAATAAAAACATGTGAGCGATCCGGTGACACAAGTGTTCGGTGAGGCTTGGTGATTTATTATTTTTTTGTTTGTTTTTCTCCTCCAGTAACAGCTGTTGACTCCTATAAGCCTTTCCTTTAATGTGCGAGAGTTTGCCTGTGACCCCCGGTCCCCCATTTTGACTCTTATTGTCATAATTAACAAGACTTGTGTTTCAGTGGCATTATTTAGGAGTCTTTGTGACTACATGCCCACAGCTCTTTACTTTCCCATCTATCTCTTGTTTTTGCCAGAAAGGAGCACAAGTCTCATTCGCCATCCTGCCACTTCATTGCCCTGAAGAAAAAAGTGGAAGACCTGACTGTGGAGGAATTCTACAGATTGCAGAAAGAGAGGCACAAGTTCATCAATGTACGTTCTTTATAGGAAGTCACGAATCTGTTGTCTTGTATAATAACAATTTATTAAATAGTTTTTTGGGATATGTCTGACGAGCGAACACTTTGCCGACTAGAATAATGTCTGCTAATTATTTCCATGACAACAAGGCCTTAATTACTGATCTGCAGTTGATCTCCTTTGCTCACAGAACAAATCTTGTAATGAGGCCGTCACCAAGTTTGAAGAGGCAGCCAAACTGAGGCGAGCAGACATCATCAAGACGGCCATGGGAGAAGAGTGACACAGCGACAGATTCAGATGAATGACATGAGCTCGTTTGTGTGTCTGAGAAAGATGGAGAGAATAATTGTAGCTGTCAGAATTATTGACTTGTTCCTCACCAAACTCATTTTTATGTTTCCTTTGTGTGCCTTCATGTCATCTTTTTTCACGTATGTGTGTTTATCTTTTAACACTTTCTGTTTTTATGTAATCTGATATCCAATAAATATTTGATTCTGTAACATAATTATTTATGGTGTCTTTAATATAGATGTAGTCTGTTAGAGCAACATGAATCCTCCACTCAAAAGGTCTGGCTTTATTTATAATGTATTTAGATTTGATTATATTTATATAAGCCTTTGCATCTCTAGCTTTCTCCATACCACAGCTTGAAATTGAGGTTAAAGTATTTTACTCAAACACAAATGAGTGCAGCCTCTTAACTCCCCGCTATTTGCTCCCTCCATGTTTTGCGTAAACGTGTGCGTTTCAGTGTGAATCCGAGTCCCTCCCAGAGAGAAGCTGCTGCTGCTCAGGCAGGTTCTTATCTCTTTGTTACTGTGTGATCATTCATTAATTGAGAACGGAAATGAATATCGATTCCCCTTAACAATTTGATTAGCCGATTGGAAAGATTTTGGGGAGGGATATTTTTTCCTGATTACTTAGCCGGCGGTGATGAGTGCGTAAAAGCACTCCAAAGCACACTCGACAGCAGAAGACCTCCGTTACGCATGAGCTGAAGCCACCGAGTTTCACGCGTGTCTCAAACCTTAACCTGTCCAAGATGAAGGTATCTTTTGGCGCTTTCGTTATCGCAGCTGGCATCTGCGGGATGCTAAGCTTTGCCTTTTTGGCCACTTCCCTCGGCACCGATTATTGGTACATTATAGAAATGAATCCCATGAATGTCAGCGACTTTGAGAACATGAGCTCCCACTCGGGACTGTGGAGCATCAACGAAGGTAGGCTGCCACTTTTCTTAACTTTTGCCTCTAAATGCTGAGATCTAAACCCTCAACCAACATCACCGTGTTGTTAAATGTGATATTCAGGTGGGAAGATGCACACGGGCTCTATCGACTCGTTCACAGTTGACTACTCCGGGGTCTCCGATACCGAGCTGCGCATGCTGAGTGAGTCCAGAAACACCACCAGCTTTTCTGCTAATGAACTTTCACTGTCAAGGCAGCTATAACTCCGCTGATGCTCCATAATCCATCTGTTTCTACCCAGACATGCACAGTGCAATTGTGGTGATGCTTCCCTTCAGCCTGGTTCTGTTGCTCTTTGGAGGCATCTGTGGATTGGTCAGCTCCCTGGCTCGTAGCCCGATCCTCCTCACCGGCACGGCGTCGTACTTCTTCATCTGCAGTAAGTTCGGGTTCACTTTATTTACTCTGATCTATTTAACCTTAGACCCACGAAGATCGGTCCAGATGTCCAGCTCTGAGTATTGAATACGCGTGAGGTCAGCCGCTTTGTGAGGGCACTGCGGTGTGTGAAAACGGAAAACACTTAGTTGCTAAGGGTTTTAGTGCATCCATTTACCCTCCATTCAATTCTGATCCATTAAAACACAATTGCCACAGGCCAGTGTGGCCAGAGAGCTTGAAAATGGAGCCCTCTATCCGAAAGAGACTGCGCAATCAATCACCCAAACGTGTCCGTCTAACACTTTGTACTTTTTATACAGTCTGTAATTTCACATCGTGTTTATTGGGCATCATGAGACCTGCACATGAGTCAGTTAGACCACAGAACTATTACAAATACAGGTCATGATTCATATGTGGCACACATAAATGGACTACAAGCAGATATGGGTTTTAAGAAATCTACTTTCAATGAGAATTTTATATTGCAGTTGTCATTATTTTCATAAACACTGTATTATGCAGTAAATTCGGACTATAGAAATTCTTTCATTCATACATGAAATGCATCGCATTTGGAATTAAGTAAAAACTACATGTAACCATATGTTGACGATGATACTGCTCTCCCCAAAAAATTATCTTTAAGCAAAACTTCACTCCAGAAATGTAAGCTGTCTTAATAACGACACAGCATTACTTAGGGAATCGTTTTGATTGACTTGTGATTATTAACTCTGCAACATTTATTAATAATTAACTTCTGACAGGAGGGGAAAATGTGAATTGGTGTGCTGTTATTAAGGAATCGCAGTGGTTTTGTAACAGCGTGTCTGTGTATCTGTATACAACCATGGCCATTTCATTAGGCCCAAATTGCTAGTACTGCGTTGCACCTCATTATGCCTTCAGAGCACAGATTCAACAACGTGCTGGAAACATTTCTCTGAGATTTTTGGTCCATGTTAACATGACAGCATCACAAAGTTGCTGCAGATTTGTTGGCTGCACTTCCATGATGAGACTCTCCTGTTCCACCACATCCCAAAGGTGCTCTATTGGATTGAGATCTGCTGAGTGTGGAGGCCATTTGAATACAGTGAAGTCACTGTCATGTTTGAGAAAACAGTTTGAGATAATTTGAGCTTTGTGACATGATGCTTTATCCTGCTGGAAGCAGCCAATAGAAGATGGATACACTGTGATCATGCCAAAAACAAAAAATGATCCAGACAACATTACACCAACAGCAGCAGCCTGAACCACTGATACAGTCTCTGTAAACCTTGGAGATGGTTGTGAATGAAAATCCCAGCAGATCAGCAGTTTTCTGAACCAGCTGCTCTGGCAACAACAACTATGCCACATTCAAAGTGACTTAAATCACCTTTCTTCCTCTTTCTGATGCTCAGCTTGAACTTCAGCAGGTCGTCTTGACCATGTCTCCATGCAGTGTGCATCAGGTCGCTGTTACATGACCAGATAATTAGGTCTACACTGTGGGTCTTTTGCATCCTCTTCATCAGCCCCTCAATCAACCGACTCCTCCGCTAACAAGCATTTGAAGAGGCTTACCTAACAAAATGGCCAATGACTGTATGAATTACACAGATTAAAGGTCAGGCTGCCTCTTTTAGCACACATCTTTCGATTTTGCTCCCCTAAACTACTGTTCCTGCTTCAAATTCAGCACATCTTAAATTTTAAAGCTTTATAATTCAACTTCAGTGGGTTTGCTGAAATTGATATGTTCTCATCGCATCATTAATCAGTGAGGACCGTTTGCCTCAAAAAGATGGCCGGAGCAAACTGGCATGTGTTAAGACACCCCAGTTGTGAAAGAGACAAACAAGACGAAGATGATATTCCAAATGTTTCAGCCGCCATGTAAAATGTTGAACCTGGTTATCTGATCCAAATTCAGAACATGATCTGAGTAAGAATAGCTTAGTTAGAGCTGAATTACTCATTTGACTTTTGAATTAAACAGTTACAGACCACAGAGCTGTTTCTTTTTGGTGTGTATTGAATCTGTGCCGGGCGATAACAGAAAAAACTGAAAAACTAAAAAACAGGAAACTGTAATAAAAGTGGCATTCAGGTCACAACTAAGACAGAAAGTGTTAAGATGTCATGTATCACGCACCTACAGTGATTATTAGTTTAGTAGGTCAAAAAAGCTGTAAATGTGAAATAGTTAGATTACTGTTAATGCCATTCTCTTAATCTAGCTATTTCCAGTAATTAAGTTATTCTTGACTTGCCTGAGCTTCTGGATCTCTTGGGCGCTCTTCTGCCAACGCCTTATGACCTCCATAAATGGGACCTTGTGATAGACAAACACATACTTAAACAGACTCTTCATAGTCTCACTTTAACAAGCAGCACATGGTTAAGTGTGGAATAAAATAAAGTCTTGAATTAGATTGGAGTCATCTTGTGAACTTGTTGACTGTCGGACTTTTTAAAAGACCTCAGCCTCCGAGCCGGGCATTTCTTAATCTCTCTCGATTTTGCCACTCTGCTCTGTCGTTGGGCGCTCTGCTGCTCTTAGTTGTAAGCATTTAATTAACTTTTAATGTCGGAGTATTTTTAGAGTTAGCCCATTAGTAAGCGTGCAGTGCATTTATGAACACGATTGTAACGTAGTGTGATGAGGAAGACAACAAGAGTTTTGCTATATTACAGGATGAAGTCTTTAATTGTTCATTTGCACAACACAACCAAAACATTAAAATTACCAACGGCTAATATTGGTTATCTCAGTGCAGTGTTCTCCTGAGAAGCCTCGGGCCTTGGCATTCGTGCAGATGTTTACATTAACCGCCCACTTTAACATTGTGCCAGACTGAGCACACACACCCCCATGGCAACGGCGCTTCAGTGCTGGATACAAACCGTGTTTATGAGTAAATAACTATGAATGGCATTCTGTTGCTGTCTGATTTGCAGTGCCTGAATGTGACATTAAAACAAATGCTTCAGCAGCAGAAGAGGGGTTAAAAACAGAAACATTTCTGTAGTAAGTCTTGACCCACTCTTAATATTTTGCATCCAAGCATTCACACTTTCTTGTCATTTTTTTAAAAAAGTGGTCGTGAGCAACAGTTCTTGAGGCTTTCTGAAGGCCTTTCAAAGTTTTTCTTTGGACATTGACAGCTTTTTCACTCATTTTCAGTCCAATCCTCGTAACTTCAAAATTTCAGGGGAATGTTTTTTATTTGTTAAGCCACATAACACTGATCTATGAATCATTCAAGCATAAAAACATACTTAACTGAGACAGTGTTGTGGCTACAAATAAACAACAATTTAACAAGGAACTTTTGTTCCAGTTTCTGTTAAATCTAGCTGAACCAATGAAAAATGGAGAAGGAAATGCAGTGATTCACAGAGAGATATTAACTAAAAACTTGGCCTATCTCAGCGTGGTTTGCAGTGTGTCCTTAAAAAATTCCAAAACTGGACAAGTGGAGGACAAAACAAGAAATGGCAGGTCTAAAAACTAAATAAACTGAAAATCATGTCATTAAAAAATGGGGGGAAATCCAGCAAAGACCTGACACAGGACCTGAGGTTTGTATCTGACCCTTGATGAAGCCTCATCAGAAATGAGCTCAATGTAAGGGTGGCTGTCAAGAAATCATTCTTAAGTTAGAAAAACAAGAAAAAAGGTTGTGATGAATTTCAGCCATTGGTTAAAATCATCAATCTGTTTGGTGGAGGTCAGGATAGAGGTACAACAGTGAGTGTCCATAGCGATCTGTAAAACATGATGGTTTGGAGCTGCATTTCAGCTAGTCGTGTTCAGGATCTTTTTAAAACTGATGGAATTCTAAATGCAAAAATGTATCATCAGCTTTTGATCCACCATCTGGAAAACATCTTAATTAGAAATGGGTTCATTTTTCAGCATGACAATAATCCCAAACACCCCAGCAAATGTCAATAGTTTCCATGTGTTCATTCAATAAGTAGGCCTGAAACATTAATGAAACTTCTTAGTTCAGAAAGAGCTTTAAGGATCACTCCTAGAAGCCTTTCAAGGGGCAAAAAGCTGCTTAAGGGTTATGTTGAAGTGATCGTATCAAATATTGACTTTCATTTCAACTCATTAGAATTGTACCAACTCTGTTTTGCTTTATTTACTGCATTTCTATATGTCTTTGCAGATGTTTCGATACATCTCTGCAACTATTTTACCATTTTTGTAGCAATCTCTAAAGAAATGAAAAGTCCCTCAAGGCTTTAGTAGCTGTTTCTTTTCAATAAATCCCCCGATTTGTAAGATGGCAAATAAAAGTGGTTATTTGAGCAGATACTAGTGTTATTACATAGGCACTCTCATTTTTGCACGATCAGTTGGTGAATATTTGGTCTAATGTCTGTAAAAAAAAAAAATTCAAGACAGTCTATTAATCTCTTAAGATATCGAACAAAAGAAGCGAACCAACTTGACATTAAGATGCCTATTCTAACTAAATCTAATCTAAACTTCAGTGACACTCACGTCCTGTTACAGGATAGAATGAAAAGCGATAGTTTTTACACTGAATAAAATATATCTTTGATTTGATTTCTTTATTTCTATTTTTTTTTATTTATTCTTTTAGCTGTCTGCTCAATCATTAAAACTGATTACACACCTGATGAAAAATTATTCCATTACTTGACTTCCTTATCTCTATTATGGTAAAAGTTGTCTTTCCTATATGCGCTTCAGTTCAATCATTTCCTGTCTCTCTATTTGTTTCTTGGCAAAGTGCATAAAAATGAGGCGTCAGATGCAGTTTCCTCATCATATTCCTAGTTTGTTGCACCTTGGGGTGTAATTGTAATAAAATCTTTATTAGTCCCGCCCTGGGTAGCTTCATTTGCATCCCCTTAAAACCAGTAGCAAGCTGTCAGAATTAAAAGGGTTTCCAATAGCAACACTGTGGAACAGTGTGTGTGTGTGTGTGTGTGGGTGTGTGTGTCTCAGTCTAGTCTCTGATGAGTAGAATAACAGACAATCCATGCGTCAGTGCTGTTCCTGTGTCTCATAATATGAGATTCTGGGCAGCTTCATGAGTTACCGTTCTCAGCTCTCAGCACAGAGCTCTGACTAGAACACATTTCCGCTTCAGAATTGCTGAAGTACGATGCCAGCTTGTGCAGGTGTTTGCTTCTAAAATGCTATTCTCCTCAACAGGGTATATAATTTATCGTCACCTCTAAACCTGGAACCAAACTAATAGCAGATCCAAATAAGGATTTCCTTTATCTATCTCGCCCAGAACCCTGATACAGGATGCAGGTTTGGTGAAAACTCTGAGTTTGTTAAACTTGAGATCGAGGAAAATGCAAAGCTTTCAGTTCCATAAAGGAAGCCAACTTAAATCCCAGGTTATCTATTGAGCTAAAAGTCTGGGTTTAATCTGTCTCCTCTCCTCTACGTCTGAACTTTCTGTTTCATTTCCTAATTCATACAGTCGATATCACAGCTCCTGTTTGCTTTGCAGAGACTGAGCTCTTTACAAGCACTGAAATGTCAGTTAGATGTTAACATAACTTTTATAATAAGGGCAGAGAAATTGGGAATTTATTATCAGCTCAGAGTAAAACTCATAAAACTAATCAGTATGACGATTTAGACAAAAAGGCCTCTCAGTAATAATCAATCATTTTTCATGTCATAATTGGCCACACTGATGAAAACATTTTGTTGGAGAAAATGTTAAGTGAATGTGACACTAAATCTGGACAAAAAGTAACTACCCCTCATTCATCTAAGTTATTTTTTTGCTTCTAAGAAGCAAAAAATGGTTTTGAGCAATCTTTTTCAAAACCAGTTGAATGTAATTTGTTCCCATTACTTTAGTCAATCTACAAAAAATGCCAACGATAACACTCTCTGACAGACATAAAATAGTATTTTTGCACCGACGAGGTGATTCTGAAAGAGCTATTAGCCAAAAATTCAGCATGTCTGAGAACGGTTTGTACTGTTTCCAAAAATCTTGGGGAAATTGGACAAGTGGGGGACAAAAGAAGTAGTGTTAGGACTAAAAAACTATTTTCAGCTGATTCAATTTTCAATTCAATGCAGTTTTATTTATAAATATACAAATCACAACAACAGTTACCTCAAAGTATTTTATAGTGTAATGTAAAGACCCTAAAATAATACAGAGAAAATGTCAACAATCAGACCCTCTATGAGCAAGCACATGGCAATAGTGCGAAGAAAAAACTCCCTTTAAACAGGAAGAAACTTTCAGCAGAACCAGGCTCAGGGAGGAGCAGCCAACTGCCACGACCAGTTGGGGGTGAGGGGAGGAAGATGGGACAAAATACATTCTGTGAAAGAGAGTCAGAAATGAATAATAACTATAATGAATAAATGCAGAGTGGTGTAAAGCCACATATTGTGAAAAGAGGTGAGTGAAGAAACACTTACTGCAGCATGGGAAGCCCCCAGCAGCCAAAACAAAGGGAGGATTCAGAGTTCCCTGATCCAGCTCTAACTATATACTTTAAATATACCAGTTTTGACTTCTTTGAATCTGAAGACCCTGAACTTACTTGCCTCTTCCTGTGTGTATATGTGTGAATCTCCAGGTCTGCTGACTATGTGCGGCGCCAGTCTCTACATCATTTACTCGAACCAGGCACTGGCTGAGACTGAGAGGCTGGTGGGTCAGGAGGGTCTGGCCTACATTCACACGTCTTTCGGCTGGTCCTTCGGTCTAGCCTGGCTCTCCTACGGCCTGGAGCTCCTCACTGGAGTACTGTTGCTTACAGCTGCACAAATGGCCAAGCTCCAGCACACCAGTCCCATCATGGCCTAACATAATCAGTGCAGTGGGCCTATGGTGTTCTAGATGAGAACTGAACTGTGTGTGAATACTAGAGAAAGGAAAGGATGACGATGTGGTGTGATTCTACCTTCACACAGACTCCAAAGGCTATTATAAAAATTGATGTGGAGCGAACTGTTTTATGGATCTATTTTCCTTGAGTTTGGGCAGTTCTGACTTTCTGACGATGAGGTCCAAGTAAGGAGGCGGATTTATACTGTCAATTACATTTGACCAATAACGCCCTCTTGTGGTGGGGGTTGAATTTGCACCTCATACACGGAGTGTATCTGTTGATCATACTGTTGTGCCAAACT
>NW_005187406.1:1367039-1398694 GCF_000239375.1 Pundamilia nyererei
TATATATATGAGAGAGACTTTTGTCATGCAGATTAATTTGATGAAAAGTGAAACAGTTTTTTTTTCAGCAAGTCTTATGTGTTGTTTAACACTGTTCTACATAAGTTACACGTTTTTGTATTAGTGTTCAGTGCGACTACAACACTGAGCCAACTTGCTGTCCCGTTTCTCATGTTCTTTTGGTATCTCTGTAACAAATTTTAAATCCAATGCAAAGTTTATTGCATAGTTAATCTCGTGTCAGTATGAAATTAACTACATGGAAAATAAATAGATACACTTAAACCAAGTTTTGCTGTTATAATAACTATTTTCTAGTAGTTTTTAACCCAAAAAATCAAAAAGGGGCCAGAGAAAGGTAACACAAGTATGTCAGTCCTTCTAATAAGTGTAAATGACTACTCTGCAGTGGACTATTAATTATCATAATTTTGTACTTTAATTTTCCATTGTCATTAGAACACATCACATTAATGAAATTATGAGCAAAAAATAATTAAATCTCTTTCCTTTTATTGTTAATTTTATTGCCAGCCAATAGAACAATTGTGAAGTGGTTCAAAGAGGCTCAAAAACTACAGTCATGTGGAAAAGAAAGTACAGAAAGAAAGAAACAGTCATATGGACAATGAACAGGTACAACATTACCTCTTAAATTCAAATTAATACAGTAAGTAGCAGCCAGGCGCTGGTGCTTAAATCCACTTGATTAATTTATCATCAGTGTTAGCATCTCTATAAAAGCAGATGTTTTGGCAGTTTGCTGGTCTGGAGCATTTGAGTATTTGTTAAAACGATTCCACAATCTTCACAAGAATGAACGTCCCAGCAAAAGGGCATCAGACCATTCAATGCTTATAGAAAAAAAAAACCCTGAGCGATATCTCAGACTCTACAGGCCTCGGTTAGCATGTCAAATGTTCACGTTTATAACAGCACAATTATAAAAATACTGAACAAGTACTGATGTTTGTTTGTTTTTTTTAAAGGATTGGCAGAAGAACATAGCATCGCAATTTAGGTTTGCAGAGTTGCATGTAAACAAACTACAAGACTTCTGGGAGCATGTCCTTTGGACAAAGAAGACAAGGATGGAGATGTTTGGTGGAAACCAAACACACTATATCAGCCAAACACCTCATACTAACGATTAAGCCTGGTGAGCATTAGAGATGTGATCGTTTGGGCTTGTTTTTACCCACAAAAGCTGCACACCTCGCAGTATCAACACAATCACAAACTCCTCTGTATACTGAAGGATTCTAGACTATTCAGGTCGAGATGAATCCATGCTTTTTATGCTGTTTACACCAAATTCTTACCTTGCAATCTGAGTGTCGCAGCAGAAACTGAGACTAAACAGACCAGGTTACTTTTTCCAGTCCTCCACTGTGCAATTTTTGTGAGCCTGTGTGAACTGTAGCCTCAATTTTCTGCTCATTTGCTTTGAGGTTCGACAAGGTTATTGTCTCAAAGTGATGCTGAAAAACTAGATGATGCATTTGTTACTTTAAGGCTTGACTATTGTAAATCATTATTATCTAGTTACTCTAAAAGCTCCCGGAAAAGTCTTCATTTCATCCAGAACACTCCTGCAAGAAGACTAACTGGAACTCGAAAGGTTTCCACGTTACCATGGTAATTTCTCTGTTTCTGGTTCCCTGTTAAATTCAGATTTTTAAAAATCTTTCTCCAAACATACAAAATCTTTATTGATTGAATGTTAAATACCTCATAGTACCTTATTATCTGAACAGAGCACTTTGCTCTCACACTGCAGGCTTAGTTGTAGTCCCAAGGATATTTAGAAGTAGAAAGGGACCCTCTTCCATGAAACCAGCTCCCAGTTTGGATTTGGGATACAAACACTTTCTATTTTTAAGATTAGACCTACAACTTTTTTTTTTGATGATGTTGATTGTTAGGCCTAAATCAGGTGAACCTGAATCCTCTGTTAGTTATGCAGCAATAGGCCTTGGCTGCTGAGGGGTGCTCAGCGTAATGCACTTAGCATTATTTCTTCACTCACCTCTTTTTACACCACTTTGTATTTAATCATGAGCAATTATTGAACTCTGGCTGTCTTCTGTCACCACCCAACCGGTCACGGCAGATCGCTGCCCCTCCCCGAGCTTGGTTCCCCCGGAGGTTTCTTCCTGCCAAGGAGTTTTACCTTCCCACTGTCACTGAGTTGCTCAAAGGGAGTCCCAAGGAAAAAGATAAACGCTCCTCTGGTTGTGCTTCATATGTGATGTGCTGCCTTCAGGCTAACTGCTAACTGGGGTTTCTCTCTAATATTTTAGGGTCTTTATCTTACAATAAATATACATTGAGGGGACTATTACAGTGAATTAGCAGCATATGAATAGAACAGAACTGAATTGAGCTGTTCTTCATATCTTGACTGTAATGACTGGTTATTTGTGAGTTAGTGTTCACCATCTTGAAGCAGTCTGCCTGAACGACACCTATATGTGCACAGAATTGCTCCCACATGATTGGCTAGATTAATCAGCTGTTTAATGAGAGTGTACCTAACAAAGTGTTGAGTGTAGATATTTAGTATGGTAATGGTTGACATTGAGGACAATTGTATAAACACACACTACAACTTCAAGTGTGACCTTGATTGCTCTTACTGCAGACACTGTGTGTGTGGTTCAAACATCATAGATGCACACAGCATTTTTTTGAGAAAAAGCATGAAAATAAAAGGAATGGGTATTCCCTTGTCATAATTTTAATGCGATGACACCTTCCATGCACAATTACAAACATCAGTGATTTGAAGAAAAAAAGGCACAGACACACACACAGGCATCAGCATTACAGATGAATAAAACAAGTCGATGATTCTATCATTCTTTGCACTGTTTAATCCATAAAATATTCTTTAAAAAAAAAAAAAAAGGTGAAAAATCAGTTTACTACATCAATAAGATTAGTAAAACTAACAGAGAACCACAACAGGCTTGACCTTTTCCTCACTGATTATTCACAATGTTAAAAGCTTAAACTCTGACATCTTTCAACAGCTCCTCTTCCTTCAGTGCGGACACATTTCACAGACTCAAGCATTACAAACTTTGGGCAGCTGTTGCTAATAGCCCATTTTACATTCCACTCAGAAATAGCATTTTTATGACTTCTTGTATCATGAACTTTATATTTATTCCATTGCAGTAAACCATCCTCAAGGCAATATGATCCACTTGACATAGCACTGGCAGAGAAGCTGGCCTTTTAAAACATACACTTCCAAATCTATCATATAAATAAAAGTAATGCAGCTTATATTATTTTGTAGCAGTGCTTGGGGGAAGAACAGACATCATACAGAGGTTGACTGGCCAATATCAGGGCCTCAGACTGCTATCAGGCCTGACATGTGCAAATCGTCCCTGATGGTTCAGATGAGAAGAACAACAGCTCTCCGTCGCCTGTCGTGAATTTTTAGGACGACAGCTCAGACGTTCACAATGCCCCCTTAAATTCCTCGAAAGCTCACATGTCACTTTTGCCATTTTATAATCTGTTTTCTGTTCACTGCCCTGCTTCTTGTTCACGAAGGAAAACAAGGAGGGCCGTTTCAGAGCTCCTTGCACCTGCTCGGCCTCTGAACAAACACATGCACAGATGGACTGCAGCGGTTTTGGCTCCGGTTGCGACAATTCGTCGGCGAGGGAAAGACAAGTACTTCTCAGCTTTCAGCGACGCTTCCAGCTCTGCCGCAGGAGAGTTCGTTCTAACGACGTTGGCTTCCACTGGTAGCGGTTTTTTATGCGTTTAAAAAGAGAACGTGAGTTTGTCAGCCGGGCAGGCACACCTTCCCGGCAAACAGCAGTCCCACTATGGTGAAGAATATGGACAGAATGAAGAGTACGTAGGAGGAGCCCACCACTGTGTTGTTGGGCAGCTTATATGGCTGTCCTCCAACCTCGTTGATGTAGAATCCAATTGGGAAAATGAACGCAGCCATACAGAACAGGATCACTGCAATGAAAAAATACAAGGATAGAGAAGCATCAGCACCAATGATTCTGCTGCAGAACTAATCGCTCAGTCATACCAGAGTAAAAACAGGACAGCAGCCCCGAAAATATTTTTGCAAGTGACCAAGTTGCATCGACCGCTGATTCCACAACGTTTGAGTGTCCAACAACCCCAATGTTTGCAAAAAATTGCCGAAAAGCAACATTGCTGAAAGCCTGTGTTGCAGGATGGTTAAATCCCCATCGTGCAACAGTTACGTCACTAATTGTGGAGAAAACCCTGGAGTTTCAAATCTGTGGGTGCTGGCTGGAATGTAAGTAGTTAAGGTGAATTTATAAGTATGCAACAATTTCCACAGTTGATTATTAAACTGATTGCATGTAAAATCCAACTTGACCCAAATTGATAGCATACAAACTGCAGTTTTGATTCACCAAAGCCGCTTTGAAGACAGTTGCAGCCTACACAGTGGGCCGTTCTGGCTGTTGAGATGGTGGAGTCAGTGATGGAGTTAATCTTGGGGTCTCAAGTGTCACTTAGGAGGTAGAGTGCATCGCCTACTAATCAGAAGGTCAGTGGTTCTATTCCTGGCTCCACCAGAATGCATTTTAAAGCATCCTTGGCCAAACTGCTGATCAGATTGCCCCTGATATCAGAGTGTGAGTGTGTGAATGTTAGATTAAAAGCATTAGATGTAAAAAATGCACTTGTATGAACGTGTGTGTGAATGCTCTGAGTGCTGTAATAGAGTAGAAAAGCACTATATAAGCACCAGTCCACTTACCAAAACACTGACCAGCTGTTATTAACCTGAATGTTTTTCTTTTAAACATTTAAAGTAATATGACACTCTCTGCACACTAATTATGTCTCTTTTCTACGAAAATAAAAACTAGCAGCTATTAAACAGAGCTCCTTATATATTTTTTTATGTTTTCATGATTACCAGAGCTTTCCCACAGTGAAAATAATTCTGATGCAGAGGTAGCTGAAGTTTATTTCACAGCTTTTTTCTGAATTTATTATATAATTTTGGTTTGGTACTCTACATCCATTAGCACACAGCTGCACTGCAAATCTCAGCAAGTTCAAGTTTAGCTGGAGCACATAAGCCAGTCATTTGCAGAAAGGGAAAAAGTCATTTTACAATCCCCGCTGTGAGTAACCACAGGCCTGTAAACACATCCCGGAGCCACGCTCGCAGGTGAAACTGAAAAAGATTATTTGAGCGCATTTTTTGATTGAGTGCAAATTGTAGCAGTGGATACGTACTCCCTGTGAAGGCGATCCATCGGGCATATCTGCTGGCCTCTCGGTGCCAGTGTGACATCACAACAAGACCGCAGGTGACTGTAAGGGAGATGATGCCCAGGATGATGAAGAGCAGCACGGTGATCCATTCTCCCGGCAGCCGTGGGGGGGTGCAGGTCCGATCTCGGCCATGGATGGTCTGGCACTGCCGGACGAGACCCAAAGTCAAAGAGCCTGGGGAGAGGAAGGAAGGTAGGTGAGGAAGAGGAAAATGAGGTTTGTGATGTTGCATCCATCAACAAAGCAGAAAAATCACGCTGAGACACACAATAAGCAAACATCATTGTGTGGCATACACAATGGTCTCTATAGAACATGGTATTGATTATTTCAGGTGAATATCGATTCAGGTTTTCATCAAAGCAGTGCTGGTTCTGTACATTTTCACCAAAGAATGACAGGTAAAGGTACTCCAAAAAAAAAAAAAAAATTTGAAATACAGGATAAATCTTGTCATTGGCACAGTATGAATCAAAAGATCTCTTCTCCACTAATAGGAGTTGTGAGACAGGTAAGAAAGCCTGCTGCAAAGGAAATGTGACGAAATGCATGAGAATGGATCGTTGGAGAGTTTCAGTCAGTATATCACTACACTGCTATTAGACTTCAGTGCTGCATACTGATCACAGTATTTTTACTAATGACACTATTTACAGTTGTGCTGTCATAGACTTATTTACACTGATCCATCCACATAAAAGTCACGGAGTTCCACAGGGATCTGTTCCAGGACCACTACCAAAAATATTATCAGAGGGCAACATGGGCCATTTCCACCACAGAAAAGATGGTGGTAGAAGTACAACTTCTAGGGCCAAAACTGAGTTATTTAAAACTTTGTGCTGGGGCAAATTCTGCATCTTTTTAATAAACCATGACTCGTTTTATGTCTTGGTTCCCACTGAAATTAAAGGTCATTTAGACCCCAATACTTATCACTTTATATATGTTTCCATTGTGCAGATATATTCATCTATGAAAGATGAAAGAAATGAAACTAAAACTTTTACCTAGAAGCCTGGATGACCCAGTTTTATACTTCTAGATGCAGACAATACTCACTTTATTGTACTTGGCCCTAAAAACCTCAAAAACACAAAAAGACTTCTCTGCTGTTGTTTGTGCTTATCCTCTGAAACTTCCAGGTCTGGTTTCTGCTAGCAAGACACGCCCAGTTTTCCCACAGCAGCTTTTGTTATTTCACTTAACAGATTTATGTATTTGTGTTTCTTTCCCCTTTGTAGCTGGAAAAATATAACATTGCTTTGTTTTTATGGACCAATCAGTAACATCGGAAAGAAATGACATCACAGCTGTGGGGTGGGTTATTTCTGTAACACAAACCATAGACTTTAATAGACAATGAACTTTCAGGTTGAGAAAGTTAAGCCGATGGTGAAGGACCATCATTTCTAATGACCTGAAGGGGGCAGCTTTCAAAGACTGTATGCTCACTTGATCTAAGAGCTCAGTAAACACCGTCTTGAGGAGTTTATGATTTTTATCACTAGTTTCACAGTTTACTGAGTGCAACATAATGTTCATTTTTTACTGTCCCACATTAGAGACAAAAACTACGACAAAGCAGAGTATACCTTGGGGCGGGCAGCATGCAGTGGTCACACTTTCTCATTTAGATCAGATGGGTGAAGAAATGGAGGAGACATCTTTTATTTACAGTCTATGCCACAAACACACACAATCTGCATGTAGTTAGTGTGGCTAAATAGTCAGTATGTGACTGATAGACTCTTCCCTTTAAGCTTCACGTCTACTGTGAGTAGTGTTTAATGTTGTAGAAAGACACTGTGTTGACATGATGACCCTGCAGGAGTCTTTCTCCCCTCCCCACCACAGTCCACAGGGGCCCGAGGAACCTGCTATTCTAAAAAACTGGTTGATCGGTAGAACACCAGCAGCAGTATGATATCAAACAGGTCAGGAGTTCTGGCACAAAACGGCAAAGCATCATGCACAGAGAGAGCAACGGAAATGAAGAGATTAGTGGCGCGAGTCCTCTGATGGCCTCCTGTCTCCCAGAGGCCTGGTGGGTGCTGTGATATCAGGTAGGAGGGCTACTGTCTGCACTTGGAGCCCAACAGAGACTGCATCTGCTCAACTTTGCATCCACGCCAACAAGATAAGACTCCAAGCAAACCAGTGCGCGCACTGAGAGTGGAAAAAAAAAAGCTAAATAAAATCCTCCCACACTATCATTTGTTCACTCGCCTCACTCTGTTTTCTTTCTTTCCCTGAATTATCTTTAGAAGAGAAGCTGTATTCATTTTTAGCATTTAGCAATGCAATCAAGGTTATTTCGACCCAATGAGTGTAGTATTAACACACTTAACGTGATTACAAGCAAACCGCATAAAAAAAGAGAGAAGGAAAAAACAGTGAAGCACTGAAACATCTTTTAATTTGGCAGGGAATTAGATACAATAAACCGCATTTGAATAAACATCTGGTACTCACAGCAATCAAGCCGCTGTCAATTTAGATTTAACTGTTAAGTATTTGTAAATGCACATGTGGTTTTTATCCTCACTCCACCCACGAGACAAGTACAGCACAAAAAGCTGCTTCACATAAAAAGAATCGAATACTTTAGACCATGCATGTTAACAAAGATCCTAATGTTGGGGTGATGATAGAACGGCCGGCTGAAGGAAACATCAGGCCTGAGTCAGATCCCCCCGCAGGCTGACCTAGACCCCATTTCCACAGGACATCCTGTTCTTACCACAGGGTGGAGGAAAGTGCAAATGGTGGATCCATTTCCCTGGAAACTGCCCTAATGATCCAAAAATCAAGTCTGCTGTGGCTACACATTCACACAATCATCCAAACTCTGAAAGCTTTTGCCCTGAGGGACAAACATCTGCTCATCCGAACAGACCGGGAACAGAAATGCAACATTCTGATTACAGCTTGTTTGGGTCACTAAACGCAATCAGCTGTCTACAGGAAACTGGAGAAAGAACTTCACAAGTAATCTTTCATTACCTAAAGGAAACGAAGCAAGGTTTCCAGCAAGTATGCAGTCGATAACCTAACTAAGAAAATCAACACCTAAAAAGCGAATGGCTAACTGTGGAGGTCATATAAAAAGCACCTAAACTCACGCACTTAACACCTGATGTGCCATTCGACCCTGTGGTGGCTGAGGATTTCCGTCTCGAGCACTTTTTGAATGTTTTGGCATCAATTGTGCTTGAAGTGTTCGGCGTGTTCGCAAATGTTCAGTCATACATGTAGGCCACAGATGGGAATCACCAGACATCCCATGATACGAGATTATTCCGACTTTTACCATTCTGTGACATGCTTTGTCAATATCAGTTTTATCCAATAAGATAAGGTTCTCTAACTCTCACAGTTACTTTTTTGCTGCAAAATAAGACTATCAAACACATCAACACTGTCGCTAAAACCTGCCACAGATGTTCTCATAAAACAGTCAGTCTGCCATCAGTCTGCAATTAAATGGGGCCAAGTTGGCAATTACATGCAGTCTGTTTCTGATAATACAGCAATTAGCTGCAATAAATCATCGAAAATCACATATCTGTTACTGTCTACATAGACAGAAATTCACATGTAACTATTACATTTGAGCTCAGCCTTCCTTATTCTGTTGGAATTAACCAAAATACAACCAGCTGAAACCAGTTGAATCCTCTCGAGTTGCACTCATTGACATAGTTGAAAACCTTTGACAATCTCTCTGAGAGTGATTGCACTAGTAATTTAATATACGGTGTCCCTGTAAGGAAAATACTGATTACTTCAAACTGAATCACCTAAATGAGGATTAGAATTTGTTTTACACAATACGATATATATTTATCAGTTTGAGGAAGACGTGACTACACTGAGCACACACGGCTAAAATGAATTATGTCAGAACTGAGCATGTAGAACTTAATTGTCCGGGTGGAAAAAATTACTTTCCCAAGAGGTCCAATTAAAAGTCAAACATCCTCAGTCCCACACAGCACTTCCTGCCTTCAGGTAATTACCATCCAGCTAATTAGACAGGCACACAAGGCTTTTACTACAGTCATTTCATACAATTATTTACTTTGAGGAACGGGAGATAAGAGCTTCACAATGTGAGCTCTTTCTGAGCTTCAGTTCGTTTACAACTACGGCATTTTATAAAAGAAAAATTTACCTGTTTCTCATTTAATCGTGCAAAAATAACCGCTTCTTATATCCTTAACGAGCAGCTGAAACCATTTATTTTTTAAAGAACAAATTCAATCCTGTAATGACCACTCAGTACGGCTGTTATATCCTTGTCTCTGCTCCTCTGAAGCATTTTGATGGAGGTGACAAGAGCCTCGTGCAGCTGTGCACACAGTCGTTTGTGCCAGTTTTAGTCAATGTTTAGCTTTGGATGCTGCATCTGTGTATTGCTTTACTGCAATAAGAAGATAACCAGGAAGGCTGAAACTACATCTTCAGCTGTAGCGCACGCTTACCAATAACCACTAATCATCTAATTTTATGCAAAGAAACAGCTGAGCAAACCAAACTGAGCAAACCAAACTCTTAAATTGTATAATCATTTAAAATATAAATGTTTGTCCTCCAGTGTACATTTAGTTACCTGTAACAACAAGTGTATGCCTTTTTAATAGACTTTTTGCAAAAGTATTAATCTATCATTTGGAAGGGTTTGGTGCCTTTGCTGCAAGCCTATCACAAACGCAGGCCAACTACACACTATCTGCTTTAAATTATCCTTATGTGTCAAAACCGTGGCAGGACTCTACTGTCAGCAAACTGAATGGACTGGACATAGTTTGTAAAACACATCTATCAGGACTTCACCATAGTCCAAGTAACTCTGTAGACATCCACAGTGTGATGTTGGTGAAACACAGATCAAAGAAACTGTGTTTCCATAAACACCATGACCTCAGTAATTGTGAAACAGCAGATGACCAAAGTGACCAAAAGGGTGAGTAGGTCCTTATCAAAGAGCGGTCACCATAATGGAGCTTTAGGTTCCCCGGTAGAGCCAGAAGAACCTGGAGGAAGAACAGCCATCTCAGCAGTAGTCCATGAAACAAGTCTTAATGGCGGGGCAGCAAAAGGAAGACACTTGAGTTCCCTGTTGTTCTTTCTCACGTGCTGAATAGCGCAGGAGAAAGGCCACTTTTTGCATGTTCTGGAAATATTCTGATTTAGGTGAGGGTGCTGCCAGGGTAGAAGGTGAAGAAGTCAGGTCTGGTGATCTCATGCTATGAACTTATTGGGCTATTTTCATCTTAATAATAGAAAACAGTCCAGAACCTGACCTTCCAAAGTTCAGGGATGCACTGCATGTGTGAAAACAGCTGACAGCATGCCAAATGGTATTTAAAGGATTCTGAGAGCTGGAGGGGAAAAAAGATTCTCCAGCGTAAGAGACGAAAACTGCACCCATCATGCAAGGTTAAACCAGGTGATGCCCTCCTACAGTAAAGCATGGTGGCTGTGGCATCAGGCCATGTGCTTGTCAGAGACTTTTATCCCTTGAAAAAAACAGGAAAGCCTTGCATACCTAAATAGTCAAACAGTGTGTGCAGCTGGTTGTTATTGAGCAGCTTTTTTTGTTGTTGTTTTTAATAAGAAGAAAGAATTAAGAGTGCAATCTTCCACAATTGTTCTGCTGTCTGCTTATTTTTCTACAGTGGGTAAACTTTTTCATCTCATGTGGTTGTTGGTAGATTTCCTTTTCCTGTGTCACCCCGACTTCCCCACATGCAAAGCACAAAAAACAAAACACAGTGCTGGAGTGTCCGCAACCTACCGCCTGATTCTCCGATGTTGATCCAGTCCGGGTTGGCAACGCTGGCGATGGCGAAGATGTCCGCAGCTAGAAAGAGACATCCTGATATCACCGTGAGTTTATCCATGTCGGTGAACACAAAAGGAGGGACCGAGGGAGACAGGGCATCGAGAAGTGACCTAAACCCACATGTCGTGTCCCATCACTGTGGAATTTGGCCTGTGCCTCTTCCACGCCCTCTCTTCACATTGTATTTAATTTCCGGTGGTTTGATGTCCATGCATGGGGTGATTTCTCTTTGTTGTTCCTCCGAAAGTGGACTGACTGGCCCGACCTGCTGGTCCAGGAGGGGAGTATCGCTGCAGGGGGTCACGGGTCGCTCCACCGCATCTCGGTGATATTCGTGGGGAAAACACGAGTGGAGATTATATTTAAAGAACAAAATACTGTTTTATGCATGCACTGGACTTGGTGCCTGAGTTTGCATGAACAGTCCGATCTCTCTCCCCACATATGGAAGCTGTTTCCTACCTCGGGAAGACCACAGGCGGAAAACGCCGCCCATGCTCACATTAAAGCGGCTTTCCGGAGCTTCACCTCCCACACTCGCACATCCAGCTTTCTTACTTCTTCACTGAACGCCTTCTTTCCTCGCAAAATGACCCTGCTTTCTCAGAGGAAGACAAACTCAAATCTAGACAGCCTACCTCTACCCTCCCGTCTCCACGCCCGTCACTCTCGCGAGAAAATCCGTAAACTCTCGCAGCTTTTTTTTTTTTTCTCCATCGTGCAGATTTATGTAGGTGGTAATAATTTCCTGGACACACACGGTGGGGACTAAAGCCCCATTCCCGAAAGCATGCAGCCACACTGTGGTTATTATCAGATCAAGTAAACTCAAGTCTGATTTGATCAGTTTCCACCAACTCAAACTTTTATTCAAGACACCAATGACCTTAAACTCGGTGTGGTAGATAGAATTTATTCCTTATTTTACATCAGCTATACAGTTAACGTGGACACATGAGTGTGATGCACCAGAGCAGCATCACCTGAAAGTATACTGTTTCAACACCTATAAATACCCAGTGTTGTTACAACAAATGTCTGAGGAGAACACCATTGTAAAATAATCCTTTTTTTGTTGTTCAAATGTAGAAGAAACGAATTCTGCTTTGCTGTCAACCACGCTTGAGTGTGTGGTGATGAGGGTGGGATTTAGATCTCATCCACGAAGGGTGTTTTTACAAGATTGCCACTGGATGCCATGGTCTTCTTTCCAGATACGAATGTTTTGGCAGCCTGAAAAAAAGAAGAAGAGCTAAGTTTACACGCCACTTTTACACTACGACAAAGCACAGACAAAAAACAAAACAAAGTCTTACATTAGCAACATCAGTCAAGGAAATGTTGTCAATTTTTTTGGAGATTTCTTCGGGGGATTGGTAGGATGCATCAGTCAGAGCCTGACTGCCCATGGCTTCCAGCAAACCCTCTGAGGTTTCCAGAGACATCAGGTAGTGGCACTTAAGCTGAGCCCTGCAGAAAGAAACGAGGAGGGGAATGTATTAAACATTATGCAGTTAGCATAGTTTATAAGGAATCTTATTTATCAAAAAAAATACAGGAATGAGTAAAAAGAAAAAAGAAATATAGAGGTGGTGGAGGGCAGGAGCTTCATCCAGTAGTGAGTCAGGTCCTAGTTAGGGGGTGTTTTGAACATGAAACCAGTCTGGCAAGAGCAGCTGCTGGGTCCAGCTGGCCAGCCTCCACCAGGGGTCGACTGCAGCTGCAGACAGGTGTGAAGAAAGGCCCAAGTGGCAGTGGACCTGCATTCTTTAGTGGGGCCAGTGACAGAGAGGTGAAGCCATCAGTCAGCTATTACGTGCTACCAAAAGCAGACTGTGACACACCCCGAATCAAATTAAAAGTAATTGCAGGCCACCAGAACCGTTCCACAGACTCATCAAATAGACCCAAGACAGACTGTTCCTTAAAGACTCTAAACATCAGGTGGGTTTGAGCTTTTAGGGAGGGTTGAAAATGCACCACTGCAAATGAAAGGATGCATTTGGTAGTGAACACTTAGAAGCCAAATTCATAATTGAGATCAATGTCCAAAACATCTGCTAGCTCTGTATCAACAATGACGCCACAAAAAAGGCAACAAGTGGCAGCTGTACAAAAAAAAAAACAAAAAAAAAAAAAACAGAAATTACAAGCTGTGGGAGAAGTCTGAACTCACTCCTGAAGGCAGATAAATCATACAATGCCAGTAAAAATGAGATGCTTCTCTCTACTGCAGCGTGTTTAAAGGATTTTTAAATTACATAACACAATCCAGTGCCCATGTAACATCTTCCTTTTATAAAGGCCAGCGGCCCCTTTCATATTTTTCCTGCCTTGAAAAACAAAAAAAAAGAAGCTAATTTTAATTACTCTATATACCGATGAGTCTATCAGCATTATTTGTCACTAGATTTTTCTTTCATTAACCTAAACCTGAAAATTTAAAAATCTTTAAAATAAACGCCCCCACCCAGCGTTTCTATAGCCAAATAGCAGAAAATGTACATTTTCTGTCAGAGGTACATTCTGTCGGGTCTCTCTCATCCTGTTTCTGTCTGTCTGACTCACTTTGCTCGAGTGAGGTCAGCAGCTGTGACTCCACCGTCAGCAACAGCCTTCACCTGGGCAAGAGCAGCCTTGATCACCTGCAGAGAAGAGTGAAACAGTGCTCTCAATAGCAGTTTCATTTGGGGGGAAAGAAAAGAAAAATTATTTTCAAGACTACGGGGCATACTCACATCACCGGCAGCTGCAGCCTGAGAGATGGTGTAGACCCCAAACAGACCAGAGTCAGAGTAGCTTGTATTGAAAGCAGTGACCTGGTGTGGGAGACGAAGACTGAATTAGAATAAAGCTGGATTGTGTTTTTGTGGTTAATGTGCAGACACACTGCTCTGTAGGCGTATGGCTTATTTACAATTTATCTTACAAAACTGAAAGGCACTCACATCAAAGGGGTCTGCTGTTGCCTTGGAAACACCCTGGACCAGTTTACTGGTGACGCCTGCTCCTCTCTTGACGTGCGGCCCAGCTCCCAGTAAATGCTGCAGCACACTGAAGGCCAGAGCCTCGCTGGTGCCTGCTGCTGCTGACTGGCTCACCACGGCTGAATGGACCAGACTCCTGGTGCTGGGCAGGCGAATCTCACCTGGAAATGGGCACGAGGTCATGAGACAGGGAAGTCTGCAAGGTCTATCAATTTCTCAGGTCGAAATCATTCATTCAAAATTTGCTTAAATCCTATATTTTTTCCTTTTCCTTCCCCCTCTCAGCCAGCTCGCCTCACCTCCACGATACTGTGCCTTAGCCCCTGTGGTGCCGGCTCCACTGCGGATGTTGAGGAACTGCTCTCCCACTTGCTTCAGCACAGTGTGGTCAACACCTAGTAGAAAGGTAAGCATTGTTATCGTTTATCCAAAATCTGGCTACTTCTTTCTTTATATGGAAAATACTTTAAATCCTAACACTTACCAAGTCCAACAAGGGCCATTCTTGCACTGGTGAAATTGTTCTGGACAAACTGGTGCAGCTGGGGAAAAATGGAAACATTGCAATAATTCATAATTGTTTTAGTTTGTACGTTTCGTACTGATAAAAGACAAATAAAAATATATACTCACATGCTCAGAGTGGATGTCGTTGATCATGTGGTCTGGGCAGTACAAGGAGTTACACAGGGCGTTCTTGTAGGCAGCTTCATGCAAACCTTCAACCACACCTGAAAAAGATGGATGGGTGACTGTTAGCTGCAGCACACTCATGGTGAAGAAAAAACAGAGAGAACATTACTGTCCCTATATGACAGTTTGGTATCTAGGCTCTACAGGGTAATTATTGATTAATCGAACAACCAAGAAGCTTTTTAAAATATTAATCAGGCTCACAGTTGGGAATATAAATTAAGTAGTTCTATATTAAAACAACAGATCCCTTAAAAATCTTTCAAAAAACTGAGTGTTGTAAGAGAAACAAAGGACCCACCTATCTGGGTGCTCTGTGCAGCTTGTGCCTTGTCCACCTTTACTTTTGGGGTGAGGTCTGACACCTCCCACGAACGGAATTCGGGGGCTGTTGTCACATTGATCAAATACTCCATCACTGTGTCACTAGAGACCAATAATAGAGCAAGCGGGAAAAGACAGTTATCACTCCTGCAACATCACATCTCAGAGCATTCATATGTTCCAGTGAATGTAGTCATTTCAACAAAATATGGAAAAGTGTGTAAATAGAAAGAGACAAAGTTCTTTAAGTATCTCCTAGTACTTCAAACATTTTCATTACATTATTATTACTATTACTCAATCATGTCAACACACATCATACACACAGGTGATATGCAGAGACTCACACGTCATCTCTTAAGCAGTCAACGGTGTAGGTCATATTCTCTCTGGATGAAGTCACGCTGCACAGAAATAAACAGATATGCAATTAGACACCTAAAAAAAAATCAGCATTAAATGACTGTTTACAAGATAAACCTTTTAGTTACTGACCTAAGACTGCCTCCCACTGCCTCAATTCCACGGCATATCTTGAAAGCTGAAGCTCCCTTGGTTGTCTGAAAAGGTAGAAAAGATAAGTAACATGTCAACTGAAATGCAGCAATGTTACACACGATTAAAAAAAGCAGTGGTCTTAAGCTCCATTTATTAACAACAGTTGTGCAGGCTTTTTAATATGTAAACACTGTTATATTTCTAATCAAAATAAGACTTTTACCTAAAACTGAATAAAGATTTGGTTTGTATTCTGGTGCTTCTGCAGCTTTACTCATTTCTGTCTTTCAACAACACCAAAGAACCAAGGTTGATGATGACAATGGTTACTTCAAGCTAAATGTGATGATTTTTTTTAAGTTACATACCAGACCGGACGCCAGCCGGAGGAGGTGGGTGACACCCTGGTTTTCAGGGGTTTCATAGCGACACCCAGCCTTGATGAAGACTCCAATTTTGGAGGCTGGAGAATAATTCTCCAGTGAAGCGATAACCAGCCCACTGGGCAGCCTGGTCACCTGGAGACATATAGAGATGTCCTTTAGCATTCTTAGTACCCTGAGTTATAGGCAGTGATTCAGTTAACTGGTTTCCTTGGCTTTCATTTATACAGCTCAGATAATGCGGGCATTTAGTTAGATTACTTAACATTTATATTCAGCAAGGTGAAACAAACAGATAAAGCTTAAAACACAACCAATATATACTACAATTCTCATAACTGCCCAACATACGTGGACATCCTGGTAGGAATGGCCAACCCTGGGAGAGAGGCTGAGGCCAGCCAGGGGCTGAGCAAGGGACTGGTCTTTTCTAGCAGCCGCATAGAAGCGTTTCTGCAGAGAAGAAAAAGAAGTCAACAACCACTGACCTGAACATCCTGTGGATGAAAACCAGTGACCTCCACCTTACGGGCAGCCTGGGCTGCATAAAACCTTGTCTGGGGGAAAAAAAAACAAAGAATACAGGAAGGCAGGACATTACAACTAATGTTTTGCTGGCCTTTTGGCTGATATGAGCACAAACTTTAAAATAATGGGATCAATGGCATTAGTAGGGCAGCCTGTACTAAAAGAACTGAATGTTGTGACTAAATATGAAGCTAGAATTATGCAGGTGAAAAAATAATCTTATGACAAGGCCCACTTAAGTCTCTGTTCTGCATTTTGTTTAAGCATATCACCTGGTTTTAATCTGCAGGTCAATTTTTCCAAATTATCTTTGAAGGTATCAAGGATTTGTAAGATTGTAATGTACTCTGAAGTGTAATAACAACCTCTATATGGTTCTTGGTGTGTTCCATCAGAACGATGGCAAACAACATTACAAGCCTTTAACGACAAATGTGAAAAAGTAAGAACTTATCTTTTTAAAACTAGCTACAATCTACCATTTCAGGCTGCAAAGGTTCTCACTCAGTAAACACACATAAGTGTAGATGTTTACTGCAAAATCCAAACTGCAATAATTGCACAATATTGCAGATAAGAAAGAGGAAGATATAATTAGATAGTAAAATGGAAATGTAAGTTAAGCAACTCGACGGCTAGGTCCTTCATAAACATGAACCTAGCTAGCTCTCATCTCTCAGACGCCAACTAGTTTGATTTCTCTAAGCCTTACTTGAATTAACTGAATAGACAATATTAAGATGGGTGTACAATGACTTAAAAATCCGCAGGGTTCGTGATGTAACTAGCAGGTTATTGCTGGTTATGCTCGGAGTCATTCATGACCAGACTTAGTTGACTGCTTCCTCGTCTGCTCTTCATCAAAGCCTGCCCGGACACGACCCGGAATTTAGACACCGTCTAACAAACACAGCCCACAGCTCGGTGTGCAAATGTTCCGACACACAGACACGTAGGACACATTGCCCGAGTCCTCACCGATAACTGACTGATTCCCCGAATCCCCTTCATCTCCCCTCTTGCCTTGGGTCAGGACGATAAAGCAATATGGCTGGCTTCAAAGTGCCCTACCCAGAATGCTCAGCGCTTTCTTCGCTTGTAAAAGGTGCGTCTGCCTAGTCAGTGACCGCGCGCCCTCTGCTGCCCTGGAGATAAGATAAAATAAAATAAAATAAAATAAAATAAAATATTTTTTCATTGGACCAGAAGTTATGTAAACGAATGTTGAATGTGGAGCTGCCAGGCAGGAGGATAAAATGAAAACCACATGCGGAGGGTTGCTGTGAAAGAAAAGAATGTTGCCAGGCACAGGCAACTTTGGCACAGGGAAGATGTGCTGAACACTGAAGGGAGCAGCTGAAGGGAAAAGAAAAAAAATCCGTGTATTTATTTTAAAAGGTATTTGTTGTTCAATAAAAAATGTAATCCCTTTCCATGTCGGCTTTTATTTGGTTAAAAAAACATGAAAGCGACTTGTTTCGTTGTATT
This sequence comes from Pundamilia nyererei, assembly GCF_000239375.1. Taxonomy (NCBI): domain Eukaryota; kingdom Metazoa; phylum Chordata; class Actinopteri; order Cichliformes; family Cichlidae; genus Pundamilia; species Pundamilia nyererei. The sequence continues at coordinate 1,385,096 of NW_005187406.1, forward strand.
TTCACATTTATTAACTTTTTTTTTCTCCCAAAGCACTTCCTGTGATTTCGCCAGCTTTGCCAGTGCGCATGCGCCTCACACCACACGTGTGGCAAACGTTTGGACTCGTTGCATGCGACGGAGCTTAGAGAGTTGGTATCGCTGTAAAATACATCACAGGAGATCGCATTTTGCATCGTATCGTTAATCTTTCAGAAGCCAGTCGAATTAAAATAGTCCTCCGTGAAGCATTTCGCCGAGAGGGCCGGAATAGCACAAAAACACCATGGTGAGTGTCTTCTCGAGCGAACAAGCTAACAGAGTAGCTAGTTAGCTACCAGCGAGCATAGTAAATTAAGTGCAGAATTCAGTAGAAGTGACCAGAAACAGTGCTGGTGACTATTTTTTCCCCGTTAACTGGTTTCTCTTGGTTAACATGGAGTTACTTTGTTTCTATGTGGTGAGCAGACTGAAGCACAAGTCAACCCAAAGGCCTACCCGCTGGCCGATGCCACGCTGACCAAAACTATCCTGGATCTGGTGCAGCAAGCCTCAAACTATAAGCAACTGAGGAAGGGAGCCAACGAAGGTGGGTAAACACAACGTGCCGTGCGACACGGTCGGTGCATATTAATATTTAAGTTGTTAATGAATGCATTTGAGTGGACAGGCGACACCAGCATGCTCGAAACGTGGTTTCTCTTCACTTAAAACAACAAGCTTTAGTCACAAGCCTCTGGTTTCTGCATGAATGGAATGCCTGCGAGAAGAAAAATAACTTTTAGTATTGTTTACACAGATAATTGTTAAGTTACACCATAGCTGTCTTCCTGTGGAGGCTAATGATTAGCCAATGTTGAGTGCTTTTATTATATGAATTACTAAGTGCTTGTGAAAAATGTGTTAAACAGACACTTGTATTTTTGTTGTGGGCCACAAAAAGAATAACGGTGCAGCAGTAATGAAGGGCACTTTTTCTTGTGTAACCTGTAATATGCTGAGCATTGTTTTGTTTTGTTTTTTGTTTCCAAGAACAAACTTGCTGTATTCAAGTTGCTCTTTCTTCCCCAGCCACTAAAACCCTGAACAGAGGCATCGCTGAGTTTATCGTGATGGCTGCTGATGCGGAACCACTGGAGATCATCCTCCACCTGCCGCTGCTCTGCGAGGACAAGAACGTCCCCTACGTGTTCGTCCGCTCCAAGCAGGCCTTGGGCCGGGCCTGTGGGGTGTCGCGCCCCGTTATCGCTACCTCAGTCACTATAAAAGAGGGGTCTCAGCTCAAGCCACAGATCCAGTCTGTTCAGATGGCCATTGAGAGACTGCTTGTGTGATTTTTCTTTCACTGACAAAAACTCCTTGAGGGGAAAAAAAAAACCAATTTAAAAAAGGCCGGCCCTTGGTTGAATAAAAAAGAAGGGGGAAAATCATGTTTAATTGTGTTTTTGTTTTGTTTCTTGCTTTTTGGGACCGATGTTTCTCATCAGGAGTTTGTAGTAGCCCTGCTCACTTCTTAATAAAATAATTCTTTTTGTTATTTTTTAAAACCTGGTCTTGTGTTCATTAAAAAAAAAAATTCAAGATGAGTTCAAACAAAGTGATTCCCAAATGGTTAGTAACAGAAAACGGGGCGTATCTCTGCATGGTCTGATGTGTGTCAAAGAAAATAGCAGATGAGGACTATCTGAAAATCATGTCCTTGAGAGACCTGACCAAGGACCTGAGAGATGCATCTATTCTTCACTGAAGCCTTATCAGAAATGGTCTCAGTGGAAGGAAACATGGAGAAAAGGCTGAGGTACACCAGGTTACAGAAACACTGGGATGGAAATCGGTGGCAAACAAGTCATATTTAGTGATGGCTTTGAAATGTTTGGTTCAAACTGTCTTCAGCATGGCAGAAGTCAAGCAGCCTTGACAACTATTCTCAAAGACTACTTAAAGAAATGACAGGCAAACTATCCTAAGAGAATTGAAAGAATAAATGTGGTCATACCAAACACTGACCCAACAAACTGTTTTTGCTGTATATGCTGTAATTCTGTATGTTTTTGCATGTGTTTTGATAAATTGATCACCTCTTTCCAATTTTTTCTGGCTCAAAACCTTTGTACAGTACTGTATAAAACACGTTCTTACACTGATCACTACATCAAAATGTTAATTACAATTTGTTTTCTTTTTTTTGCATCAGGATAAATAATCAGTCGGGAAACATTCTCAAAAGCACGGATGTAAATTGTCAATTAAAAGTAATGAATTCATAATTCCGAATTTCTACAGTCATACAAATACTAACAACTGTGGAAGTCAAAGGACTTACAAACCTTCTAGGGGGCGTGAAAGCAGCATCTAGCTGGCCCCGTTACTGGTTATAATCTGAAGACAGGACATTGTTTCGCAATCGTTTGCGTAGAAACTGCAACACTTAAACACGGATTAAGTGGGTATCAACCTGAGATTGGCTTGTTTGAATACTTTCTCCCCTTAAACTGGTGCCAAATCACAGACTACGGGAGCCTGGCGCTTGGAAAGCGCAGTGGATTATACAGCCTCCTCTGTGCGTCCCGCCTCTCTCCGCGCAACATGTTTAAAAAAGCTTTACTGCGGCTCTTGAACGCAGCTCAAATCCCGCTCGATGTTGACTCAAATTTTGAACCAAACCAGTTAAGTCAGTTCCGCATCAGCGTCTCAGAAGCAGCAGCCATGGCTGGGGCTCCTCCTGTTATCATATGGGAGCGTGAAGTTGAGAGCCTGTTGCATTACAAAGAGCTGATCCCCCGTCTGGAGGAGGCTTTAGGTAAGTTCTCCAGCCGGGACAGCGCGGAGGTTATCCAGCCTGTGCGCTCCACGGTGCCCCTGCAGAAACACAACGGGTAAGGCCCTCCGTCTGCTTCAAGAGAGCTTCAGCACAAATCAACCATTAACAGGGTGCAGCTACTGCTGGTTGAAACTCGCTCTCGTTTCTAGGTTTCTGGGGCTGATGCCTACATACATGGAGAATGACGGAGTCCTGTCCACAAAGTTAGTGTGCTTCTACAACAGGGGGGCTGGCTCCACTTTGCCATCAGTGTCAGCCACAGTGTTGCTGCTGGATCCCGAGTCCGGGCATATGAAAGCTGTGAGTTCAATCCCCGCATGCACCTGTCTTTCTGATGGCTTTGGTTTTATGAGCTGCAGTCTCATGCTTCCAACCCGCAGGTCATGGATGGAGAGGCAATCACTAACATGCGTACTGCTGGAGCTTCAGCAATCTCGGCTAAGGTACTTCCGCTCTCGATTTATTCACAGCATGCCTTTTCTATTCTGGAAATCCTGCTGTAGCTCTGAACTTCTGGGTCTGCCCTGGTGTGTCATGCAGCTGCTGATGCGCCATGGAGCCGAGGTTCTGGCCATCTTGGGGACCGGCCAACAAGCCCTGAGTCACTATAAAGCCTTCACTGAAATGCTTTCATTTAAAGAGGTATGCTTCCAAAAAATATATTTATTTTAGAGAACATGATACGTTAAGTACAGCATACTATTACATATTTATTAAAGAATAAGAAGCAAGTGCAACGTCTGCCCCACTAAGAGGCTTGTTTGCTGCAGGGGTTTTCATTTATTTATTTTTTCATTTAAAGAAATCTGTGCAACATAAGGGACCCCAGACTTTTGCACAAAACTGAACATACTGTGAGTTACCTGAAGGATGTCGGCTCTTATTAAATGTGCAAAATGTGTGACAGCACAGCTTGCTGAGCTCCGTGGGGCTGACAGAGAGGGACAGTAGTAAGCATGTGCACAAAGCATTCCTTTGAGCAGTCCCTGCTGCCGGCCTGCTAGCAGTGTCGGTGAGAAAGGGATAAAAATGTGTTCTATATTTTGCCAGATGTCGGTATTTAAAATGATCTCTGACCAGTAACAGTAGCAGCAGTACCTGAACATTGTATAAATGACCCATACATTCATGTTAAAGGAAAAACCAATAGTCTTTTGACGTGTGCCACCAGAACACTCTTAATGCTCTTTAGCATTAATTCTCCAGGTATTTGGAGCTGTTCTTTAGAGATAAGTACCATTCCTCCAGAAGATATTTCCTTATGTGGTGTTTTCTATTATAGTGGTAGAGAGTGCTGTGTAAAATGTTGGTCCAAAATGTCCCATTCAGAGTACCGAAATGTGCGCTGCTTTTTGGTCTGGTTACTACCGTTTATGTCAGAACCGGATACCGGTACCCATCCCTACTGCTGAATAAAGAAATCACTTACACAGAACTTCTGTGACAAACTGAAGCAGGCTTAAAAGATTTTAAAAAGTAACACAACAGCTGAGAAACAAGATCAGTGACATCTATGAGTCTGGAAAGGGTTGAAAAACTATTTCTAAGAAGCACCAAAATTGGGACTCTAGTGAGCCACAGTGAGAGCCATTATGCAGAAATGGAGAAAATTTCCTTTCCTGGAGTGGCCGGCCTACCAAATTACTTCAAAAGCACTTTGAAGACTCATGCAGGAGGTCACAGAAGAGCCCAGAACAACATTTAAAGAACTGCTGGGTTCACTTGTCTCAGTTAAGGTCAGAGTTCATGATTCCACATTAAGAAAGAGACTGGGCAAAAATAGCATCTATGGGAGAGATCCAACATGAAAACCACTGCTGACCAAAAAGAAAAGAAAGGCTCGTCTCACATTTGCCAAAAACATCTTGATGATTCCCAAGACACCTGGGAAAATATTCTGTGCACTGACGAGAGAAAAGCTGAACTCCCATTAGTCACATGTAATGGGACTCAAACCTTGCCATAAAACTCAAAGCATTTCATAAAAAGAACATCAAACCAACAGTCAAACATGGTGATGTCAATGTGATGATCTGAGGAGGCTTTGCTGCATCAGCACCTGGTTTCCTTGATGATTCCAGGATGTTCTTGCTTTAGCAGAAAATCCTGAAGGAGGACGTCCAGTTATCAGTTCATGCCCTGAGCTCTGCAGCAGGACAATGATCTGAAACACACCAGCTAGTCTACCTCTGATTGGCTCAATAAACAGAAAATTAAGCTTTGGGAGTGGCCTAGTCAAAGACCAGACTTAAATCAGATTGAGATGTTTTGACAGGACCTTAAACAGGCCATTCAAGGCAAACAAGGGGACAATTACATTTTCACACAGGGCCAGGTAGGTTTGGATATTTTTTATCCCTTAATAAATTAAATTACTTAAAAACTGCATTTAGTATTTACTCAGTTACTGATCACAGCTATATTAATGCATTAACTGCACCAACTAATCAAAGATTTGTTGGTTGTTTCGCTTCCCCTGAAACTTCATTTCAGGTACGGGTGTGGAACCACAGAAGGGAGGGAGCGGAGAAGTTTCGCCGCTCAGTTGGCGGTCCCGTGACGGTGTGCGGTTCAGTGGAAGAAGCAGTGAGGGGAGCGGATGTAATAGTAACAGTAACCAGGTCTATAGAGCCAGTGCTGTGTGGCCGGTGGGTCAAACCAGGGGCCCATGTGGCAGGTGAGAAGTAATTCACCCACAAAATATTTTAAGGGAAGTGGGGGAGATTTTTTTTTACATTGATGGTTATGCAAAACTGAGGAAACAGATGGAGCGTTTTTTTACCAGTTACTACAGAAAATAATTTTAAAAAGAAAAACAGTTTCTCTACTTTTCCTCTAACCAGCGGTGGGAGCTTGCAGGCCAGATTGGCGGGAGCTGGATGACTCATTGATGAAGGAGGCTGTGGTGTATGCTGACAGCAGGGAGGGAGCAATGGCCGAGTCCGGTGATGTCATCCTCTCTGGGGTCAGTGTGTCATCTCCTGTTATGCTTACAGGTCAGTGTGTGTGTCACTGGCATCTTATGTGAGGAAGAATATTACAGCGTTTGTGCCGTTTGCAGGTTGAGGTGTTTGCAGAGCTCGGAGATGTTATTAATGGGATCAAACCTGCTTACAGAGAGAAGACCACTGTGTTTAAGTCCCTTGGTAAGTCTCACTCTTTAAAGCCACACAATCTGGCCTCTACTTCATGTTTTCATCTCATTAAGAAATTTAATGCTTTGAAAATGTCTTTGTTTTTTTAATAACAGGAATGGGAGTTGAAGATGCAGTGGCTGCTAACCTGGTATACGAGCAGTGGAAAGCCAAAGCCTACAAACTGTGAAGCGGCCATGTACTTTTAACCTTTACACATCACACAAATGACCAAGAATGAAGCCATACAAGAACAATTATCAGGGAGCAAAAGAAATATGTCTGGCCTTTCCTCAGAGCTTATTTTAATATTAAGTTTAGCTGTTAGCCGATGAATCACAAAGTCAGGGTAGGGAAGAAAGCAGATAACTGACTTAAGTGATATCGAGGAACCTGAACAAATCTACAACTGCACGAGTTAAGTGAGGCTGTGAGATTAACATGCTGATGTTCCTCTACTGTGGTTATAGTGTTCACCACATTGTTTAATATGGTACACTAATATTCGGAAATAATAAACCACAATTGAGGCAGACTCAAGTCTGTTTTTTTAAACTTTTGTAACACTTTCCCACCTTGGTTGAAAGAAAAAATCTGGAGTAAATCCAAGTTGAAATGATTTATGCATGAAAAAAATACGTTGGCTGACGCTAATAAATTTGGATCCTTGTTTTGTTTTTAATTTAATGTTGTTGATCATTAAAGTGTCGGGAGGTATGAACCATGTTCTGGTTCCAAGCGGGGACAGAAAAAGTTGACAACTGCTGCTGCGCTACAAGAGATGGACAGACCAGCGGCTCCATGTCGCCTGTTAATTTACAGGAAGCTCTGAGACTCTTTTTGTAGTTTTGCTTCTGTACACCGCTTCCATTGTGGTGGAGTACAGAAGCAAAACATGTTAATGGGGCATTTTCCCCCTTTTTAAAATTTGGACTACTCCAATCAAAGCATTTCATTGGAAATAGTAACATTTTTAAACCTTTACCTTGACAAGAATGTCTGTGGCATCATATAAAATGTAAAAACACAGAGTTTAACAAATTTGCTTAAAAAAAAAAGGAAGAAAGAAAAAGAAATCACAGCAAATTACAATGTGAAAATGAAACCACATTTATTAAGAAATTAAATCCAACTTCCTCTGTGCCAATGAAACGCTGATAAAATGTTGAGTTCCCTGGAGCAATCGCACAACTTGATCATTTCAAAATAATAAATTTTCTGTTACTGAAGTTTAATTGTAAAACAAAATGCATTCAAATCAGCTCTGACCTTCAAAAATTACTTCACTGGCTTCATAACAGACAGGTTCAAAATGAAATGTTACACACTTCCATGATGGCTATGACACAGTGGGTATCACATACTAGCAAGAAGCGTCGTCTGGGTAAAATTTGGTGAAAGCTAGGGCCCAACTTTAAAGGAAAAATAAAGGAGAGCAAAACAAGACCTGCTGCACAGACACCTTCACATGTCTGACCGTCATTCATAAAATACTGTGCTCACATATGATGAGACAAGACCAATGGATACATTTAGAAAAAAAACATTGAGGAACAAGACAACTAAATGTTAAAAATATTAACCAGACACCGTCTCTTTAATGTTTGATCACTGCACTCTTGCAATTATTCTGAGCAGGAGCTTCAAAAATTTATTGCAGTCATTTTAGGGTTTAAAGGTTTTCTTCACAACTGCATGACGACACGTTGTGCAGGTAAAAACAGTATTAAAGTGTTCACAGAGGGACTAGCAAGAGATGGCTGAGTTTTCGCAGCACCTCTAGTTGGATGACACGTGTAAACAAAAATGGTCCAATGGAGGAAGGAGAAAAAAAAAAAAAAAATTCTAAAAAAATCTTTTTACCGCTTAAAACTAAAATTTTAATCAAGGCAACAGGAATCTCTTAGTGTGTAGGGGATAGAGTGCCGTGCAGAACTTCCTTCTTTTAGTGTTAAATCTACGGTAGTGTCACAAGAAATTCACCTTCAGGTAGTGTTTCTTCACAATGTCTGAGAAAACCGACGACTTTTGTTTTTCTTTTAGTAAAATCCTCCCTCTCTCCCCAGCTCAACAATTACATCCCCTGCTCTCCCGTTCCCCGAGGCCTTAGCAAAAAATCACTTCTTTCCCATCCATCTGAAAGGACTAAACAGATGCAAACTCAGAGAAAAGATCTGACAGAAACTCTTCTGCACCCCTTAAATCTGTAAAGTTCTTTCAGATGGAAGTCTGATCTACCAAAGCTTCTATGTAAGCAAGGACACAGGGTGAAAATAACCCAGCCGTCTTCTTCCCTCCAAGCAGGCGAGTTCTGATTTCGACTGTATTTGCTGCTCCCCGTTACAACACGCTGCACTTCCTCCTCCTTCTCTTGACAGGTGGTGGGCACAGAACTGCCCTGATGGCTTCATCAAACACCGTTTTAAGGCCACGCTGGGTCAAAGCTGAGCACTCCAAGTATTTCACTGCACCTGGTCAACAAAAGGGGGAAAGAAGAACAGTCTCGTTTTTTTAGTCAAAACATATTTTAAGATCCTTCTATTCAATTCAATTCAATTTTATTTATATAGCGCCAAATCACAACATAAGTCGCCTCAAGGCGCTTCTACACTTTAGGCAACAAAAGGCGGCAGAGGTTTCTAAATAGAAAAGAAAGAAATGGATAAAAACACAATTACAAATAATCAATGATGAAAAAAACAACTCAGCAATAGAAATGTTAAATATTTTAATTGCCATAATGAATTATAAGTTTAAAACAAATTGTGCGCAGTTTTATCAGATTTCTAAAGGCTTAGTTTCTGAGGCTCCATCTGGAAGGTAGGAGATGGTCTCTTCCAAATAACTACTATGTGACTATAAATAGACACAATATACTCGCCAGCCACTTAATTAGGCACACCTGTCCAGATGCTAATTAATAAGTGTTTTTATTTTTCTTATTATTATTATTATTATTATTATTATTATTATTATTATTATTATTATTATTAAAATGAGAAATATCATCAAAAAGAAAATGAAACAAAATGCTGTTTCTAAAGCAGCAAAAACAATTATAGGAGAAAAGTCACTACTTAAATACTGTAACAAGTGTAAAATGTCAATAAATATTCCTGAAATGCCAACAATGAATCGACAAACGAGCAACAAACAGACGCCAGTCGCTGCTGCTGTCAGTCTGCAGCCAAGTTAACAGGAATCTGCCAAATTTAAAATAGTCCCTTGCAGAGTTTTCCTTCTAGCATCCTCATCCTCTAAAATAATAGTCAATAAATTATTATTATTATTATTATTATTTTAAAAAGGAAGCATTTGTCAAAGTGTGGAGCTACAACTGACTTATTTCTTTAGCCATGGCCAACCCTTGCGGGTAGATAATAGGAGAGAGTTTCTTCTCCTTCAGCTTCTCAATGGTGTCCTTGTCGTCTCTTAGATCCAGCTTGGTTCCCACCAGGATTATAGGTGTGTTGGGGCAATGGTGCCTCACCTCAGGGTACCACTGCAGGGTGAGGACAGAAGTGTTGGCATGCATTATTATTAAATAAAAAGAAGATACTGAACGCAAGTGCATTGTTTAAAACAATAGATTTCTTTCACAGTTTCCAGTTTCAAACAGTGTTACCTTAAAGAAGTGTGATCATTGCATCAAAGAGCTGCATTTGAACTAAAACTTACATTTTGCTTTTAAAACATTTTTTAATAGTTTTTTGGAAACCATTGTGACAAAAAAAAAAAAATCCTAAAATTAAGCATATTTCTTTAGCTAGACTTAGAATTGTGTCAAAAATGCACACCATCATCTGGCTATGTTTCACACTAACACAATTACCCAGCCAAGCTGACCTGAGAATGGCATTTCATGGACAACAGTTAAGTTAATATTAAAGAGCATGCTGTACTGACCTTGGCACGGACGTTTTCAAAGGAGGCTGGACTGACGAGTGAAAAGCAAATCAGGAACACGTCCTGAGGAGGACAAAACAGACACAAATCACTACGACATTAAGAACTTCACTATCGCTGCGCAGGCGTCTGTGTTCCAACTTGGAAAATAATAACCCAAACTTACTGTAAGAACTAATTAACCATAACAGTTGAGGATGAACATTTTGAACATAAGACTGACTAATGCAGATGTGAGGATTCACAAATAAACACAAACAGAGGCTGGTCCTGTTGGGTAAACAAAGTGACTCCCATTACTCGAGTCATTGGCACAGAGGCCAACTTGACTGCGAAGACAAAGAGGGCAAACAAGAGCTGCTTTTCAAAAGCAAGAGCTGCTTTTCACTTCCTCCAGCCGTCCTCCAGACAGTGTATAGGTACTGTGGATACAAGGCTCTACTCTGCAGAATGCACAGACCCTGTCTTGAGTATTAGAGGCCAGTGAATAACTCCAAATCGGTGCTGGGTAAGTGAACATTGTCTGGCTACACCAAACTATGCAAGACAGTGGATAAACACATGTAATATATGCCTGTATACATACTGTCTGCGGGTAGGACAGTGGCCTGAGCCTGTCATAATCCTCCTGTCCTGCTGTATCCCACAGTCCCAGGTTCACTGGTTTCCCATCAACCATCACATTGGCAGAGTAATTGTCAAAGCTGCAGAGAATGAGAGGTGGATAATGTTTTTGAAACTATGCAAAAACGTACAAAACTTTTTTCTTCTGTAATATGCAACTTAATGTTCAAGATTAACTGCCACAAGTCAATTTGACACCCCTACCTCAGCTGGCCAGTGGGGGATTTGGTGTGTGTGATACTTACACCGTGGGGATGTACTCTCCGGGGAAGGCATTGGTAGTGTAGCTGATTAGCAGACATGTTTTACCCACAGCCCTGAGAGGAGGAAGGAGGGAATGATGAGAAGTGGAGCACTTTACTTGAAATGTGTGAATGGGGAAACTGTGCTACTGGACAGGTTAACATGTCGAGTTACAGGTTTCATGTAAAAGATCTAGCTTTGGATGACCACTGCTGACCTACTGCTTTGGCTTTGTTGTGATCTTTCAAAGAGATGTCAGGTCTTAATCGCAAAAGTTTAATTATGCTCAGGAGTGTCCTGAAACAGCTTTTATATTATATGATCTAAAACACACACAGTATAGTATAGTATAGGGGATAAGAGCACATACAAATACATTACAAAATGAACTGTAGGCTTAGAAATGCATCATAATCCTAAGTATATCTGATCCATGATTTTCAACAAAGTGAGAATTTACACACACACACACACACACCACACACACAGAGATCATTAAATGCCACCCAGTCATACGGTGAACTATGATAGGTCTCAACTACTAGATAAAACTTTGTGCTGAGCACAGGTAAAGACATTATGTTTTTATTTGCATAAGTACTATTTCACTTAACATTTTCACTTTCATTTTCATAAAGCTTATTCCAATATATAAATTTGGTAGTAAATTGAAATGTTTGCTTCATATATCAACTATTATTCTAGACATTTTTTTCTCTACATCCAACCCCAACCCAATAACAACTTTGTAAGCAAGCACACTGCCCTAGAGGAGTCTGATAATGCATGTTTTACATTTAAATCGGGAAAAAAAAGGTATTCAAAACGCCTTTTAATATCTCTAACAACACTGTAAACTTAACCTGAATTCAACGATTCCTTCAGGGCTGTAGGTTTAGCAAATATTTAATCAAATTATTGGATCAGTATTAATAATTAAGAGTACCATCTGAATACTCCAGAATTTTGATCAATTTGAAATAAGCTAATTGGTGATATTTTTGTTTTGTGTAAAAAAAATTCAAATTTTTTTTCAATCCAGCATAAAACAAAATGAGAAAACAATACAAATATACACTATTGACAAATTATCACAATTTTTTCTTCCTTTTTTTGTTTGCAATGTGAAGATTTTAATTATTTATTTAACTAGTGTGTGCGCAAATATTAATATTTTAACTTGCCAATATTCAGTCTTCTATGTGCATCTGTCCCATATTACGGATGCTGAATCACTTTTGTGGTAGGGAAAGGGAAATTTCAGGCCCTTTCTTTTCTAGTTTTTGAGATATTCATGTTCAAACATTGACTCAGATTTCAATGTGCAAAAAAAGGCCTGAAAGTGGATGAACGGGCATTTAAAACTTAATAAATATCTAGAAAAATATTTGAGATATAAAGATAAATTTTCACAGCAACCACTATGGGAGTCCAAACTCTGACTGGTAGGCAAATCGGAGATGTTTGAGCAGAAAATGTTTAAAAATATGAGGAATTGAGAAGGAATGACCCAGCTAATTTAAAATTAAATGGCTTCTGCTGAATTTTAATGGTGGTTTGTTGTTTTAAAGCCTCAAACAACGAGTGAATTAAGTTTCTCAAAGGCCTTGGGCAGCTTCACAGCTGTTGTAAAACCATAATTTAAACAGACAAATGTAAGCACTTAATCATAACACTTTATAAAAAACGAAATGCCTGCTAAATAACGTGCTGTGGAGCCTTTCAGTCACACCGAACCGGGGCATGCAGATAAATCTGTCTGACCCAGCTGGGCTGGAGAACAGGCACAACAACAGCTGTCGCTCATGTTGGCTGTTATCTTAGGCATGTTAGCCGCTAGCCAACTGTTGGTAACTGGGTCAACTAAAACAGCCATAAAACATCGTACTGTGCTTCAAACTGTGAACATTTAAGAGCTCAAATTGATAATAAAATTGCCCTTTAACTTACCCGTCCCCCACCACCACACATTTTATGGCCTGCATCGAACGACTCTCTCTCTGGCGACTCAGCCGACGTTACAGCAGCTCGGCGTCCGTTAGCTTAGCTGGCTAACAGCGGCTATAATAAAGCGGTCCCGTACCGTCTGAAAAAGTGTGGAATAAACAAAGCGGGGGGTCCTCGACGGTGGTCCGAAAAGTTTTAAATGTTGCTACAGGACGTATCCGACTTGACTGTCCTTGTTAGCAGCACTCCGGTGAAACTCCAAAGTTGTAAAGGCAACACCCTAAAAAAAAAAAAAAGTCAAGACTGAGAAGGAAAAAACGCCCACAACTTGGAAGCAGAAGCTAGGAGATTCCTGCAAGGCATGAGATGGGTATTGTATGGTAGTCAAAATGTGCCATCTGCTGGTTAAAATAACAACGTGATAGCCTCCAAAAAAGTGACAAAATAACAAAAACTCCATAAACATATGATTCTTTGCAGCAATGCACTGTCATGTAAAAAGTAAGGAGAAAAAAAAGGCAAAAAAAGTTAAAATACTTGGAATATTTTGGAATAACATCTAGCTATATAATAATGTTTCATATTGCCGAATAATTATTTTTATAACGGCAATGTCTAGTTAGAGGTTGATAAGTGCAATCTATCTCTTAATATCTGAAGAAACGTCAGTTGTTAAATAACTGCAGGGACAGTTAAGCACATTCATGTAAATATTCAAGTGAGCATTCCTGCTGTCTTTACTGGTTAAATGTAACTGGCTGGGGTAAGCAGTGTCATATTATAAAACTAGCAACATGCACGTGAAAAATACGTTTAAGAAACAAAGAAAAAAAATGAAATCATCATTTAAAACCTGCAATTTGTTTTCATTCTGGCTATCATTAACTAATAATAAAATTTGTTTTGTGAGATGAAAATTCTATGCAAACAAAACAAAAAGAAAGA
>NW_005187406.1:1399323-1426189 GCF_000239375.1 Pundamilia nyererei
AACACTTTTATTACTCATCAACGTGGTACAATCAAACTGCAGTTGTACATGCACACAGCAGGGGGCAGTATTGTACATCTTTGTAGCTCTGTGAAAGGGAAGCCAGTAGTGCTGATTTTTTCGTTGCCACTGGGGAAAAGTATAATAGAATCACAGATCGCTCTCTTTCTCTCAGCGTCTCTGAGCATCATCTCTTGACATTTATTTTGTGTCCATTAACTAATCACAGACTCCAAGGCAACCATGTCCCCGCTCACACACATTACTAACCATGTCTCTGGATTATGTTTTGGGGGAGATTTACCGGCAAACAACACATTAATAGGATAAACGTCACCATTAAGTGAGGGGGAGAAGGAGGGGAGAGAGATTAATGAAGGATAAGCAGGCCTGTCGCCATCACAACGGGGAGGCTGTAAAACACAGCAGAGGGGCGTCACACTGCGTGATTACTGCATGTCAAACTGACAAAATGAATGAAGAAAATCTTCCCCGAGGTTGTACTCATGCATCCTAATGAAGAAAAAAAACACAAAGAAAATTTGTTCTTAATGTTTTACTGTGAATTTTACACAGCACAAAGTTTTTTCATAATAGTTTCTTTTTTAATGTTTGCATCTAGTTTAGCAGCATGTTGTTAATATTTTGAGTCTGTCCAAGTGATATTACCAGTAAAGGCAGTTTTAGCAACACTGGATCTTACAGTATTTGAGCTTTTTGAATATAAATTCAGATATTTTTTTTAATTTACTCTCACCACATTTCTCACATTTTTTTTAAAACCTGTAAAGTTGCATTAAAGGTGAAAAGCTATTTTCTTGCATATCTACTGTATTCTTACTGCAAACATGTATTGCATTGTGCTGTGCAGCTTTACACTCTAATATCGTAATGGATTTGCCCCCTCATTATACCATTATTCTATTATGTTCCTGTTACAATCTCCTTACTTATGTCACACAGTTCCTGTACTTTTTGGACAATGAACATTGGCTCAATGAACATTGTCCTATTGCTAGCTAAACATTAACACAGTCACATAAACACTGGGAACAGCATCATGCATCCCCAACAATAAAACGTTTTAATAAACTTACCTAAAATAACCATCTGAGACTTTAAAGTTATGATCATTTATAGCACCCAAGTGTATTCATAAAGAAAGGTACATTAAAATGCACACATTTCCTTTTCTCTCTCTCTCTCTTTTTTACAGCAATGTTACTGTTGCAACTGGCATGACAGTTGAAGTAATTTTCTTATCTAGCTGAAAAGAAATGTAGCATTTCCCTGAAAGTTAAACTCTGTCTATATTTTATCATCTCATTTCGATTTTGCGGTTTTGCAACGAAAAGCCGATGTGGTTGACTTGTGCAATGAAGCAGATCACATAAAACCTAAGATTAAGACTGTAATCTGATCTCCGGTGCATTCACTGACAGCGGTAGGGATGTGTCATTACTTACACTATAGAATACAGCATCTGTTTTCTTCATGGTCAACTTTGGGTGATTTTTTTTTTATACCTTTAACATCCGACCTTTAATAAAGA
This sequence comes from Pundamilia nyererei, assembly GCF_000239375.1. Classification (NCBI taxonomy): domain Eukaryota; kingdom Metazoa; phylum Chordata; class Actinopteri; order Cichliformes; family Cichlidae; genus Pundamilia; species Pundamilia nyererei. The sequence continues at coordinate 1,400,876 of NW_005187406.1, forward strand.
TGTGAGGGTTTTATCATTGGGACTGTTTTGGCCTTGTCTTGCTGTAACACCTGAGTTTAGGGAGGTTTTAAAAACTATTCATGAACTTAGCCTCCAAGTCTTTTTTTATGCCATCAGTCCATATGCATCTTCCTTCAAACCGCTGCTCAGAGAGACATATCATCAGATCATTATGTTGTCTAATAAGCACCGAGATTTAATGACCCTTTTCATGGTGTTGCCATTTGCACAGGAATCATATTGACAGTCTGCACGTAGTCATCACTCAAGTGCCTGAGTATAGCTTGCAATGGTGCATGTGGGGAATCACACAATGTGGGAAAATTCAGCATTTTAAATGAAGTAAAAGCTACATTCTCTGGATTTCCTCATTCCAGCTGAATTGAGCACATAAAGCAGATGGCTGATCCCAGCTGAGGATTTGCCATTTGTGCTGCTGCTGCTGCTATCTCTCCTTCCCACATGATCAATGTAAGCCTATGCCACAGCGACAGGAGATAACCTACATAAATGATTCAGTAGCTCATGATGGACTTTCCAAAAATTTAGCTGCGACTGCAACTCTGATCAAGTCACTACAAATGTTCATTTGGAGCTCATAGTTCGGTTTCATAACTTTACTTTTTTACAGCACAAGTCTATGAAGCAAATCCCCCCATGACAATGTGTTAGAAACAGAAATAAACTCTGCTTTATTCTTTGAAACCTTACTCTAGGTGCTTCCCGAAGGCTTCCTCTAGCATATTCTCCACCTGGATGTCGAGCTTTAACAGAAGGATGCATGTTTTCCTTCAGTTTGGCTTCAGGCAGTGCTGTGCACCTTGTTTATTAGCCAGTGGCAGCAGATGGAAAGCTCCCTAAAAATAAGCAGCGCTTTTGAAGTATGACAAGCAACATGTGCATGGTTTGGTCGTGAGATGAAAGGGGACTTCCATGCAAATGTCCAGTCCCATTTCTTTAAAAAAAAACCCATCTTTTAACTATGCAATTACATTTTAACAATCAAATACAAGTCAGAGTTTTTTACAATCAAATGTCCTGGTGAGTCACATGTTGCAGGGGTGGATGTGATGGGAAGCTTGTGTCTGCTCAAACAACAGAAAAACTGCAGAGCTTTGCTCCCAGCTGGAAAGACGTCCCACGTGTTTCCCTTTGTCCCCTCTCTCTCATTCGGTGTGTGCGCATTTCTCTTTCTCCGGTTTCTTTTCCGGCCTTCACCAGCTTTGCCTGCTTCAGTCTCTCCACCATTGTCAGACAGGAAGTGTGTCACATTACTTGTGTGTTGGGATTTGCAGGAATGTGTGGGGGAAGTTCATGATGGTTTTCACAGGATTGAGGAATTCTTAAGAAACTCAGCAGGTTCAAAGCCAAATGATACAAATGAAACAAAATATGTGTTTGAAGAAAATTAATTCTGTATCTGATGACAGACATTGATAAGCAGGGTCATTGGTGATAAATCAAATGCAGTGCACTCACTAATTGCCTAATTACATTTAACATTTCATCACTTTCATTTGTAAATCTCACTTTCAGGGATCTAAAATCCCACTACTTACCTAACAGAGCTCAGTAATCAGCATTTTTCTATCTTAAAAATAGAAAAAGCGTGGAGCTACATTGCTCAACCTATGCCTCATTATATCAGTATGGGTCAGGAAGCAGCTTACAGCGTTGCTGACTTGTAATTTTCTTCTTCAGAGCAACAAAAAGTTCAGGGCATAAAAGTTTGTAAGCTAAAAGAAAAAAGTCAACAACTTCCTGGAGAAAAACTTTTGAGGATGAATGTGGATTAGTCATGGGATTTTGTGTGTGTGTGTTTTATTGCCAGAGGTGCAGTTGTGGTCAGAAGTTTACATACACTCATCATGGACATGAATGTCATCGTTACTTGATTTCTTTGAACTGTTCTTTTTCCAGGGTGAAATGATTGTAAAGCATACATCTAGTATAACTTTAAAAAACAAGAACTTGGTGGTTCTGAAGGTTCCACGATGTCTTTAACTTGACAAGGATGAGGCCTATTAACCTATTAACTAGTGATCATTATTGATTACAATTGATAGATTTATATATTAAGTACATTCCAGGGTCCTTAATCATCAGAAATGATCAAGCTAGGCGGCTAATGTGTACATTTACACTTGTAAATGTGGTAGTAATGTTAATAAAGTGTGAAATGGACACTGTGGACTGATGTGTTTATTACACCTTTTGCCGTGATATTGGGTTGAATGCTCAGAACAATGGGAAAATCCAAGGGACTCTAAGAGGAGTGAGGCCACAGACTTAGGATCATGACACTAGACGACTGTAAGTTGGACACAGTTGGATGTTCCACCAGGACAATGATCCCGAATACATATTAAAATGGTTTTGGAACGGATTAAGCAGACTAACATTAATATACTGGAATGGCCTTCCCAAAGGTCGGTGGTTTGTGGAATACACTGGAAATTTGTGGAATACACTGAAAAGATGAGTCTGTGCCGGGAAACCGGCCAGTTTAAATGAACTTTACAAATTCTGCTAAGATGTGTGATCAAACATCCAGTCAGAATTATGACAGAAGCTTGTTGATGACTGCCAAAACCTTGGATCAAATATTAATAGGGGTGCATGTATATAGTTGAACCTTTATGTATAATGTTGATCATGTAGCTATGTCTATTATTCATATACAGTCTATGGTTTAGTGGTACGTAGCATACTTCAGCATGGTGATCTGGTTAAATGAGCACATCACACAAAGTTATAATATTAGCAACCAAACCACAAACCCCTGACAACATTACCAACAGTAAGAACATCCCCAAATGATTTCTCTATATTTATTTTTTTGTGAAACAGTAACACATTTACAAAGTTATAATAAACTGATGTTTGAAGAGTTTAAATTGACGCGTCCACAAACATCACAAAAAGGACAACTCTTGCGTGCATGCACCCAATGATGACCCTGCACATGATGTTTTAATGCAGATGACACAAGTTGCCTTACAGGATGTGCGTCCATGCAAAGCTTTTTTTCTTCTTCTGGCTTCTAAAGAAATAAAAACAAAATGCATAACTACATTTTAATGAAGTCAAGTGTGATGACCGACTGGGGCCAACTTTATGAGTCAACAAAAATGAGAATGCTAGGCCAAGGAAAGACTGACTCTTACTTTTTCTGTCTCTTTCTATTTTAAATTCGCTAGAAATTTGAGATGACTCACAAAGTATTTTTAGGCACACCTCTGGAAGACAAATGTTCCATTTCCAAGTATTCCAAATTATTCAAAACAAAGTGTACACCATAAACAGCAGATGTATGAAGTCTAGCTTCAGTGATTTGAAGGAAGCTCTTGCTTGAGTCCACCCATTTGGTTTCAATGAAGCTGGAAATGGAGCCTCTTCCTGTTCCAGTCCGGACATCTGCATGCAAGACAGGATGATTCCCAAACCTATGGCTGTCACCTCCCTGCATTCCTGCTTATTGTCACAGCCAGGAATACTAGTTAAAGAGAAATATGATGAAACTGTCATATATCCAATTATTCAGTCCTCAAGTTTCTTCAAGAAGGTTTGTATGAAAACTCTAACATCTGACTACAAGCATGCCTCTGAGGGGGAGTGAGGAGGAATTCATGGGAAACATGCTACAAATTAATTACAGCTACCCACGCTGTGGACTCAGTATCTGTTTATTCCATGAGCTTTGCAGTGGGAAAACAAGGAAGGCCATTAAATTACTATTTTTAGGAAGATAAGTGTAGTTTGCTCAACAAGTAGGGTCTGTCTTTAATTTGAAGTGAGGAATGAGGAAATGAAGTAACTGTTCATTTTTTATTTTCTGGAAAGAGCGCGATTAGTAACATATGATCAGATCACAAGACGGAAACCCATTCTTCAAATTGAAATAATGAGTATTTCCAGATACTTAACTCTGGGAATAAATGAATGTGTGCATATATGTTAAATGTTTGTATTTCTAGTAGATTAAACTGTGTGTCAAGAGTCTTGATATTATTCAGGTCAGATGTCAAATATGTAGAGAGTGATTTAGCTTTAAGTTTGTATTAGAATGAAACGTTACCCCACTCAGATTCATAGGTCCATTATATCATAAATAAATCTGCTGTGATTGGAAGTATGTGTACGTGTTTGTTCTACTTGATAACAATGACGTCATTGCTGAGGCATGAAACAATGAATGCAGGCATGATTTATGTCAGCCGTTCAGCCAGCAGAGGGATTTTCAAATCAGGAGAAGTTTACTGTGATTATGCCACAGAAGGGAAACTAAGCACGGGAGTTTTACTCGGCTTTCCAGTAACAGTTCTACTATAGCTCAAGGTTTGACTGAACAAAAGACTTGCAATTATCAGACTCTTGGTATACTAAAGGTGTGGCATTCAACAAGTTCATTTTTCTTCTTGCAGTACAAAAAAGCATCTGAACAAAAGACTGAAAATAAATCATGTTCCTTACATCGCTCTTGTGATGTTCCAAACTGCAAACTTTTCAAGTGAATGAAACCTTTGTAGCATTATGGTGCTTTTACTTCAGGCCTGGATGTTTCCTCCACACGTCTTCATGAAACAAACCCACAAAGCAAGCAGGAGTTACGGAAGTAAAGTAGAACTACTGAAAATATAAGCTGAAAGTAGCTTATCAGGTTTTAATGTTTACTATAATTTAACTTTTATTACTTGCCTAAGTCTTGAGCTGCCCCTCATTTCATTATATTTTGGTAGGAAAGTGGAGAAAAGGTCCAGCGATTTATTAAAATGTGCAAAACACAACTTTAAGTTGCCTTTGGGAATACAATTTAAAAAAAAAAAAAGCAAAAAAAAAAGTGTATTTGTGCATGTGCTTGCATACTAACGCAGAAACCGTTAGTGGTAAAAAAAAAAAGCCACTGCCTCCAAATAAGCTCCCATGTTATAGTCATAAACTGTATATATTGTGCCACCACTATGTTTATTTCCAAATTAAACACGTGTGTCTTCACTCTCCCATTCTGCATGCTTTGTAGTTAATGAGAGTTTAAATCTTGCATGCTGCAAGCTTGTGCTCACATTCATGGATTATTATCCCAAATATTTCAGCCACCGTGGATATGGTTGCTGTTTGTTATTGAACCTTCACTTTGAAAGAGGTCAAATTTCATAATGCTGCAAGGGTGGAGGAGGACAGGCCCATCACATCACTTCCTGCTCTGTAGCTTTTTTCCATTGTGCCCCTGTAGTTCTGCACAATGTGTCCTCAGCAACAACTCCCTTCCTGAGCTCTGGGTTTTGCACTTTCATATGCATTTCATGTTCTTTGCAGTTGGACTGCTGGCATGGCTTTGCTGGAAAATCCTCAGTGAGTCAGACTCCTTTGACGGTGAGCCCTCAAAGGTGTCGTCATGCGTGCATCACCAACATTGAGGCAGGTATATACAGTGGGGCAAAAAAGTATTTAGTCAGCCACCGATTGTGCAAGTTCCCCCACTTAAAATGATGACAGAGGTCAGTAATTTGCACCAGAGGTACACTTCGACTGTGAGAGACAGAATGTGAAAAAAAAAAATCCATGAATTCACATGGTAGGATTTGTAAAGAATTTATTCGTAAATCAGGGTGGAAAATAAGTATTTGGTCAATAACAAAAATACAACTCAATACTTTGTAACATAACCTTTGTTGGCAATAACAGAGGTCAAACGTTTACTATAGGTCTTTACCAGGTTTGCACACACAGTAGCTGGTATTTTGGCCCATTCCTCCATGCAGATCTTCTCGAGAGCAGTGATGTTTTGGGGCTGTCGCCGAGCAACACGGACTTTCAACTCCCGCCACAGATTTTCTATGGGGTTGAGGTCTGGAGACTGGCTAGGCCACTCCAGGACTTTCAAATGCTTCTTACGGAGCCACTCCTTTGTTGCCCGGGCGGTGTGTTTTGGATCATTGTCATGTTGGAAGACCCAGCCTCGTTTCATCTTCAAAGTTCTCACTGATGGAAGGAGGTTTTGGCTCAAAATCTCACGATACATGGCCCCATTCATTCTGTCCTTAACACGGATCAGTCGTCCTGTCCCCTTGGCAGAAAAACAGCCCCATAGCATGATGTTTCCACCCCCATGCTTCACAGTAGGTATGGTGTTCTTGGGATGCAACTCAGTATTCTTCTTCCTCCAAACACGACGAGTTGAGTTTATACCAAAAAGTTCTACTTTGGTTTCATCTGACCACATGACATCCTCCCAATCCTCTGCTGTATCATCCATGTGCTCTCTGGCAAACTTCAGACGGGCCTGGACATGCACTGGCTTCAGCAGCGGAACACGTCTGGCACTGCGGGATTTGATTCCCTGCCGTTGTAGTGTGTTACTGATGGTGACCTTTGTTACTTTGGTCCCAGCTCTCTGCAGGTCATTCACCAGGTCCCCCCGTGTGGTTCTGGGATCTTTGCTCACCGTTCTCATGATCATTTTGACCCCACGGGATGAGATCTTGCGTGGAGCCCCAGATCGAGGGAGATTATCAGTGGTCTTGTATGTCTTCCATTTTCTGATGATTGCTCCCACAGTTGATTTTTTCACACCAAGCTGCTTGCCTATTGTAGATTCACTCTTCCCAGTCTGGTGCAGGTCTACAATACTTTTCCTGGTGTCCTTCGAAAGCTCTTTGGTCTTGGCCTTGGCGGAGTTTGGAGTCTGACTGTTTGAGGCTGTGGACAGGTGTCTTTTAAACAGATGATGAGTTCAAACAGGTGCCATTCATACAGGTAACGAGTGGGGGACAGAAAAGCTTCTTACAGAAGACGTTACAGGTCTGTGAGAGCCAGAGATTTTCCTTGTTTGAGGTGACCAAATACTTATTTTCCACCCTGATTTACGAATAAATTCTTTACAAATCCTACCATGTGGATTCATGGATTTTTTTTCACATTCTGTCTCTCACAGTTGAAGTGTACCTCTGGTGCAAATTACTGACCTCTGTCATCATTTTAAGTGGGGGAACTTGCACAATCGGTGGCTGACTAAATACTTTTTTGCCCCACTGTAGGTCGAGTGCAAAAAGCACCTTTAAAACAGATATTTAGACTTTTCTCACAAGTTAACCACTGATCTTGTAATTGATGCAAATAAATACATCGGGAAAACATCTGGCCAAATCAATAATGTTAAATAAAATGATATGATATGATGTAATCACCTTATTATGAACTATAATGTGAACTAACTAGTTTTAAGGGATAAAACAACAATCCATGATCCATAATCCAACGCCTATGACATGTTTCTTATTGGTTTATCTTCACATCATTGATTAATGAGGTTAATCTCCAACTGAGCTTTTTTTGTGGTCATAAATAGTCTCAATAGTCTCCACATAGTGTATAATTCATATGCTGCATCCTCGCTTGGATAATGTTTTCATTTTGAATGATACAAACAGTTTTTCTGGGTAGTCATGTGAATCTAACACTGCTCAAGTCATCACTGCATCAACAACACTGGAGTTACATGACTGTTCAGAGAAACTGTTAATAAATGATCCATTTAACTGTACATCAAACTGATAACAAAGATGTACATGTTTAATAAAATCAGGCATTTACATTAGGAAGGGCAACAATTAGTATTTCCATTAAGTTCTTTAGCTGATATGGTAAAACGGGGGACTTATTTATAATCAGCAGCCAGTTATGTGCGTTAAATCCAAGTGGAATTAAATGAACTGTAAGTCATTATTTTTTAATTTGTAAAGCAACTCATTGTGCAACGTATAATAAAAAGTACAAGATTAAATAAATCCAAATATCCACTATATATATATATGTTAGGGGTGCAACGACACACAAAATTCACGGTTCGGTTCGATACTTTGGTGTCACGGTTCGATATTTTTTTCATCCATCCATCCGCTTCCGCGTATCCTTTTCAGGGTCGCAGGGGGCGCTGGAGCATATCCCAGCTGTCATAGGGCGAAAGGCGGGGTACACCCTGGACAGGTCGCCAGTCTGTCGCAGGGCTAACACATAGGGACGACAACCATTCACACTCACATTCACACCTAGTGGCAATTTGGATTATCCAATTAACCTATCCCCACAAGCTGCATGTCTTTGGACGGTGGGAGGAAGCCGGAGTACCCGGAGAGAACCCACGCAAACACGGGGAGAACATGCAAACTCCACACAGAAAGACCCCGGCCTGATGGTGGACAAACCCCGGCCTGATGGTGCTAACCACCTTGCCACCATGCTGCCCCCCCGATATTTTTTCGATACAAAAAAATGTTCATGCCTTTTTAATTTGTCATTTATTAAAAAATTTTACCTTTACCTTACAATGTAAAGCAGTTGAGGCAGCTGTTGTTGTGATTTGGCGCTAAATAAAGAAAACTGGATTCAATTTGATCTAACTTTTGTGGGAATTTCTTACCATTTTCCTTTCTTTCTTTTTTTTTTTTTAGAAAAAACCTTGAAAGAAATTGCAAGAATAATAGTAATCTACATTTAAAAAAATCACGTGCAGGGATTGTGTTTTTTCTTTCTTATTTGAGTGAGTAATTTCACTTTAAATATCACAATGCTTTACAATTATTTTGCTTGATTTAAATACCCCACATCACTCATTTTACTTTGCTTGGTTAATCAGTAAGCGCCGGTTACATTGTGTGTAGTGTAATGTATCGTTGGTGTGGGGGGTGTTATTTTTGGGGGGCGGGCCTTGATGACGTCGCTCTTGCAGTGTCGCTGGTGTGAACGCAGACGGAGCAGCTGAGGATGGAGCAGAGGGACAAGAAAGCGGCTGCCTCACATCTCATCGTCTCACCTCACTCGTGCAATTAAAGAGCTTCTTTTAAAATACAAGGAGGCTTCTTCCTCACCTCCCTCCCTTCTTCTCCCTTTTTTCTTTTTTGTTTTCTGTTCATTTTGCCGCTGACATCTGCTCACCGGTCCACTCCTCCATCTGTCAACACACCGCCGGCGTCGCCTATGTGTCAGTGGACGGAAAGAAAATCCCGGTAAAGACAGATAAACAGAATTTCCCGCGAGGTTTCACACCTTCTGCTGGAAGTGCCAGGTCGCTGGTATGGACGAAGACAATCACGGTGAGACTGTTTTCCTTTCTCCCACACTGGTTTTCTCTCCCTCTCAGTCTGCGCGCAGGGGAGGGGGACACGGAGAGGACGGTATGGATGGATGTGTGCGAGGACGCAAGGATGCGCGAAGACATGAGGTTGTCTTGTTTAGACATTCCCAGTCTTCCACGGTCGGCCGCCGTGTACCCTGATAATACATACCTGCTGATAAAAGAGCGTTTTTCAGATATAGGGCAGCCCTGTAATGATTTGCATGCCCTCATTCATCGCAGGTGAGATCCTGATCTTGGCAGAAATCAGGAAAGAAGGGTGGAAAAAAGCTACACAAAGCAAAATTTTCCCTGCATGCTTCTTTTCCATCTGTTTGATGTCTCTCTGCTTTGCTTTGAAGTATCTCTCACTATCTCTTGGCGCCATGTGAAGCCTGTAAACTGGTGGAAATTGATAAGATATCTGACAGGCACCCTTCCATATGGAGGATAGTGCATTTTCTTGTTAAATGTTCTTTTTTCATGAGCAGTTCTGTGTTTAAAAATTAGGGTTTTTTTGGATAGTGACACCCATTGCACATTTGATTAAACTCTGTCTGAAGTTTTACTGCTAGATCTTGTAGTAAAATGAAATACTGTAATACTCATTATTGAATTAGATGCAAGATTTACATTTTTGATCTTGATGTAGGTGGAAATTAAGCATGATGAGCTCACTAGTGATGTCCAGTGTGCGCCGACTGTCCAGAGACTGTCCTGACTTGGGTATTAAAGCTAGTATAATGCAGTCCTGATGGTGGGTTTTGGTTTTAAAGCTGAATGAAGTCAACCAGTTCAGGCGAGTGCAACATAACCCAGATTACCACACATGGGGGCTGCAGCTCTGAGTTGATTATTAAATGATGGTGGCGAGCGACACACATACGGGATGCTTCTGAGCAGATAATCCTAACCGTCTTCTGGCCTGAAGTCCTTGAATACAATGTAGTGTAAACAAATGGATATAGTCTGATAACAGTTTGGCGGTTAAACTGTGAGATTAGTAGAGGCAGGAGAGGCGTTCCTCTGAACTTCCACTTTTTCTTTTTTACCCTCATCGGTGTCATGCTTGAATTACCTGAATATAAGGAAAGCTTCATGCTCTGCCCTGAATTTGAATGAAAGTGATATAGATGACACAGATATTTCCAAATGTTCCAGTCAGTATGCCCTTTAGCTGATGTCCGTGTTCAATTTTATTTGAATTCCACTCGGGTAGCTTTGCATGATTCACGCTTAAAAATCATCTCCATTCTCTGTCTGAAACAGGCATTCTTTAGCGCGTCTCCATTTAGGCTAGCTTCCTTCGTATTGGCTGCCCCTCTCAAACAATCAGAGCTGTTTGCCTGAGATCAACGTGTTAAGAGTTGAAAAGAAACACATGAGCTGAACATTTACAGCAGTCTGAAAGCTGAGCTCTTGCTTTACAAGGACTACTTATACACACTCTGACTCCATTATTTGAAACTGTTTAATATGAGCATCCATCAGTGTAGGAATATTTATATAATAGACAAATAAGGGACTATATTTTGGAGGATTTGTGTGAATATTAATGTTTGTATATTTGCTGCCAAAATCAGGCGTATTGATTTCTCACTCCACGCTCTCACTCTAGGGCTAGTTATCAACAAGAAGATCTAATGTGCCACAAAGGTAACTGTGCTGATTCATGATCCAAAGGGCAAGAAATATTCATATTTTAGCTTTACCAGAAGGAAAAAAAGCCAGCTATGAACAAAAATCTCTCTTTTCACGTGTGTTTTAGGAGAAGAGTTTTAAATGTGTTATTTCAGAGGCTTGCAGATATGAATATTATTTTACAGTCATCCTATTTGGACTCTAACCCATGAGGAGTTAGTGTGGTTGTTCCATTTTCCCTTAAAATCATGCGCACTACAAGCCAGCTCCTCATATGAGGTCAATCATAGCGATACCAATTTCTCCCCCCCCACCCCCGAAAAAAAAAATCATGTGACAAGAAGAGAGAGCTCAAGAGCACAGAGGCACGCCGTGTGTGATTAAATCTGAAATATAGGACACGAGCTTGTTGAGATTACACCCAGCGGTGTGCGTAGCGGATTTTTCAAATAACTTTCCATACATGTTAAACTAATTGAGAGCTCTGGAGCACTTACTCACACTCTCGCTGCCTCCCATCGCTTAAAAATTGTTCGCATGCGCACCTTGATACGCTGATGCTAAGCGAAAGGCATTTGGCGCCTGAATCTGTCTGCCAGTCACTTAACGGGCAGCTGCACAAAGTCAGTAATGTCAAAGACTCAGAGGTGTGTTCTGCTACATTTTTATGTCAGATCACTGAAAAAACTTTGTGATGTCAGTGCCGTGGTGATTTTGCAGACCTTTAGCTCAATGCATGATGATCTCCCTTGTTGCAAACTGTGCTTTGTAGCTCTCTTATCTTGCATTCTAACATATGTGCACATTATGGGACCGTGTTCCCACGCCTGCACGTCCAGCCTGCACGCAAACTGCACAACATATGTTCAAAGTTAAGGGCATCATTTGTTCTGCACCGTTGAGCCAATCTGAGAACAACAGAGGCCCAACAGATGACATCATATTTTATAGGATTAAGCAACAGTACACAAAGAGCTAATGCTCCCTCAACCCTCCTCCTCTGTAACTCTAAACAGTGTATGGGAACATGCAGCTGGGCCCAAAATGACAAAGCTATACTGAGGTTTCTGATATGAGAGGCCTTTTTTTTTTTTGTAGATTACAGGTGTGCACCAAATCGGTATAATCAATGCTTTCTGTTGACACTGATTATCAGGTGATCAGGCGATGATGTATACTGTTAGCTGACTTTGCTTGTAATCATAAACCAATCAGGGAAAAAATTACCACCCGCCTCTGCAGCTCTCTTTAGCTAAATGACCCATTAAGAATATGCTTCGGGCGTGACTAACTGATCGCACCGTGTTGACAGTCTGCAAATAAAATCAGCGTATGACGTGAAAAGACTTTAATTTTTGGTGTTTAAATCCAGTTGCCGCCCACGACTCGTTGAAAGGTTTTCACTATGCTTGGTGTTGTTCACTCTCTAGTCGCAACTTGCGGCCGTCTAGCTAAACAAAAGCCGCTAAAACGACTGCGTGCTGGCGTCCCTGCAGTAAGCGACCACATAAACACTAAACCACTAAACACAGTGGAGCATTTAGTTATTTATTTCAGGAGCAGGTGGAGACCAAAACAGAGGGAAAAGGATTTACCATTCATCTCTTAAACACATGCCGATTGTCACGTTTAAGGAATCTTATACATTCAGTACAAAAATAAAAACAAACAGATGTAGGCTGTCCAATGGCCTCACAGTTATTTCACATTGTTAAGCTTTCCTTCCATGCTGCGGCCTCCGTGGTGCTATCACTATAACAGCTGGAGGACACATCGTACATAAGAGTCCATAATGGGCACATTCGTTTATGGAATCCCAAACATTTCCTTTGGCAGGTGTGAATGAGTTTTGTTTTGTGTTACTTCTCAGTGGTGCCAGTGTGATCTGCTCCTCATTGCATGCTGCATTTCTGTTGGATGGTTAAGAGACTTAGATCGTAGCTCCAGTCCTGCAACCCTCCATTTTTTCCCACTGTTTAGCATGTTATAGCGGCTAGATTTCAATCCATGTCAACAACCATACAGTAAGCAACTCATTGCAAGGGGAAAAGTCATGCTTGTGTTTGCAACTTGTTGCTCTGCCTCAAAGTGTGTGATCTGGGGGGGCGGGGTTATTGAAATTCGCAGACAGAATCAAGAACTTGTAAAGCACCTACTACTGTGCAGTGTGTGGAGTTGTCCCATCCTGCAAGTAGAACCAATATTTCTTAACTACAGTTATCCCCACGCTGAACGAAACTATAAACGGTGCCACTGTGCATTGTTTGTGGTACTCAGCTGCAGCATGGGATTCATTAGTGCATGTTTACTGCACTCGCTAATCAGAGTTGGCGCTTCTCTGCTCAGCTTGCATGCCACAGAGCAGACAGGGCCTGGCTTCAGATTGGATGAAATCAGCAACAGGCTTCAAAATGTTTTTATTACTCATGTGTCTATTTTTAGAATCATTGTATAGCTGAATGGAGAAGTGGAAAGAACACAGACGCAGGAGCTGGCTAGGAAGCAGTTTGCTGAATGGCTGGATTGAGGCCATGGATTTTTACTCTTGGATTTTAAAAAACTATTTTTTTTTGTATTTCCTTTCCTTCGTAGGAGCTCTGTGATGCTTCAGTCAAGGATTATTGCGAGCTGAGCTTTTTGTGCAGACTTGGGAGTATTAAAATGCTGAAGTGAATAGAAATTTCCAACACCTTTAAAGCCTGAATGAAGCTCTTTGTGGCAAAATTGGTGCAGACGCCCAAAATGTGCAAAACTGTTTGTCTTTGTTGAGCCCCGTCAGGCTTTTCTGTCCATGTTTCCTGTTTAACTGTCACGATAACCCGAGTGAGTCAATCAGCACTCTTCTCTCTATCTGACCGTGGGAAAAGTTAAATGTGAAAGGCCTTTCCTTCCATTCTCCTGCTGTCTTTGGACTGTGAGTGTGTTCTGAAATAACATCTCATATCTGAATGTAAAGACCTGTTAATGGTACACACCACAATGGCAGTTACTGTGTCTCCTAAAAGCACATCCAGGCTTTCTGATCAGTCTTCTCTTGCAGTGAAAGAGCTTGAGTAAAAAAAAAAAAAAAAGCCTTTCTTCTTTGCGTTTCTGTGCAATCAACTCTCAATGGACATCAGACTGGATGCAATTATTTCATATCATATTCACCCCGGCAGGCGTGAAACTCAAGATAAGATGGCTTTTGAGTCTACGCAGAACTTAAGCTCTGAGGGAGATGGTAAGAAGGGGAAGTTGGTGTGATTGGGGTATGGTCTTTGTTGTGGCTGTAGGGCGAGTGAGTGGGAGGACATCAAACGGGTACTTGAGGCGAGCTGTAGCTGCTCTGTAGGTATCCATCACCCTGGGAGGCTGAAAGTAAATGGTGCTGGTGCTGAATGGGTGGATACATGTTTACTAGTGGCGACAGCATGAATAGTGTTGTTTTTGCTTTGTGAGTCTGTCTGTCTCTCTCTCTGTGGCATTATGGTTGAAAATGTGGTCTGGGAGACACCTACTCTAGACGGACCTACCCCAAAGATGGTTTAGAGTACTTTAACCTGGGTTTATGTGTCGGTCTGTGCAAAGATTTTGCCACAAGCTCTGCAAGATGCAGTCAATACTTAGCATGTCACATTAGACATAACATTGCTGTCTGATGATAGCTGTGGTGTGAACTGCTGTAAAAGCACAATATTACAGAGTGAATGATTTTATACTACTGCACTCAATCTATGTCTAACGCAGCATGCAGAATAGGCCAACAGGGCTACCAGTTTTAATACTTGTGCTGGTGTACCTGCATTGCTTTGCATGTTTGCTGCCAAAATACTCATTGATGGTGGAGTTTCTCTCTTCAAGTTGGTGTGTTTTCTTCCAGTCGACTCAAAAAAAGAGGAAAAGCCGAAGTAGCTGAAAATGCAATCAGTCATTGCAGTCGATGCAACGTGTAGATAAATCCCCAAAAGTTGATTCTGTTGATCTGGACGTAGCGTTTTCAGTGGGAGAAACGTTTCGTCACTCATCCAAGTGACTTCTTCAGACTCAGCTGACTGCAGGTTTCCCCAATCTTATAAACAGTACATTTGCATAATGACTTAAACTAGCACCACTGAAGAAACAATGGGCTGGGAGGTCAGTTCCTTGATCATTAACATGCAAATTCTCATGACCATTGATCAACAACCACTGATCAGAGCTCATTGATCAACAACCACTGATCAATGGCCATGAGTACCATTCACTGGGGAATGGCATGCAATCACAGCATGTACCCTTAGGCCCCCTCCACGATTCAGAGATGCTTTCCCTTTCCATGTAAATGGCCTCCTTGACTCCACGCTCAAACCCCGCTCCTCCCCATCCAGTGTGTGTACATCCTCATCCTTGAAAGAGTGTCCACTGGTCTGTAGGTGTAAATAGACTGAGGAGTCCTGGCCTGATGAGGTGGGTCTTCTGAGACTGAAGAAGTCACTTGGATTGGTAACGGAACGTTTCTCCCACTGAAAACGCAGCGGCCAGATGAACAGAATCAACTTTTGGGGATTTACTTACTTGGATGATTGAGCATGCATGTAGGTAGGTACATTACCATAAGTTAAGGCAGAGGATTTGACAAGTGTTCATGATTACAGAGTCCTTGCAGTTAAACATAAATCATACTTAAGAGCAGACAGTGGGTTTTTTTTTTTTTTTAACATGAAGAAATCTCCTCGACGACCCCAGTGAAAGCCTTAGTGTAGCTGCCATTGTGGCCCTAACCAGTGGTTGAAAACACCAAACATGATGTCACATCCACTGGTGCAAGCCACGCTTTGATTGTTTCAGCTGGTCATATGCCTGTTGTTTTGTTTTTTTTCTGGGGGGGCTTTCTGTCTTTTGTAACATCACATGGGCGATACAGCCAGATCATGTTGGTTTCATCAGAGCAGAAGCTCAGAGGGAGATGTCACGACTGCTTGAAAAGATGAGACTTCCTGAAAAGATGGGCTCTTGAGGGGAAAGAGAAGACAAAAAAAAGAGGAGCACAGAGAGACCACAAAGAACAAACGGGACAAAATAGAAACAACAAGAACAAGAAGTTCCCAAAGTTGATGACTTGCAGTTGTGTTGTCAG
This sequence comes from Pundamilia nyererei, assembly GCF_000239375.1. Taxonomy (NCBI): domain Eukaryota; kingdom Metazoa; phylum Chordata; class Actinopteri; order Cichliformes; family Cichlidae; genus Pundamilia; species Pundamilia nyererei. The sequence goes on from NW_005187406.1 coordinate 1,416,724, forward strand.
GTGCTAAGTATAGTCCAACTAAGCCGAAACCATTTGTTTCAGCTTTGCATATTTTTCTGTGATAAAAAACAAAATAACTTCTGTTTTGGACTGAATGAAGATAAACATAACCCCGCAGCAACATCCAGTAATATATTTTGGTGACAATAAGATTTCCCGTATCCAACATGTAGTTGAGCAATACTGTATATAAAAAGTGTAAAATCTGCAGATTATTGTGTTACATAAAAAAAGAAATGCCAGTCATCTGAATAGCTGGGGATTTTGAAAAGCACGCTTTCTTACCAAGTGTTATGTGAGAAGACTAATATTAATGCTGCTTAAAGCTAAAAGCCAGAAAAGGGTGAGTTTAAATTAGCTTAACATTTATCCAAATGTAATTAAAAATAAAGAAAAATCCATAGAGCATAGAGCTCCATATAATTCATCCTTCCAAACACCATACAGCACCCGAGTAGTCTGAAATGACTGTCTGCAGTGGTTTAAGCAAATGCGTCTATTTTGTGTCTTCACAAGCAATTGCCAAAAAAAAAGTGCTAAAATGAACTCTTAAAATCTCGCTGGTTGACCCAGTAGGCAGGCTGTGTTATTTAAAGGCTTAAGGGGAGATTTGGAAAGAACAGAAATTCATTTTGACTGCCAAGATTATGGGTTTTGTGGTGCAACATTAGAAGATTAAACATACAGTTGCATTACACCACATGTAAGTAGACAAACACACAAAGACAGCGCTGGCGGGTGATGCGCAAGGATTGAGTCGGGGCTCGTAACAAACTGCATTATTTAAGTGTCGGGAGAGACGACTACATATGGACCTGATTAGAAGAGAGACTGTGGAGGCTTTGCAACACGTTCCCATCTCCATGGTAGTGTGTGTGTGTGTGTGTGTGTGTGTGTGTGTGTGTGTGTGTGTGTGTGAGAGAGAGAGAAAAAGAGAAAAAGAGAAAAAGAGAAACAAGACATTGCAACTGTTTGTCAGTGAGGCAATGTTTTTGCTGTTGTAAATAGGGGGACGCTTTGCTTGGAATTATTGCTCCGAGCTTTGAAAGGAGGAATCTCTTTAAGTGCGAGACAGAGAGCAGATGGGAGACAAAAGGCTCGGCAAATTAAATGAGCGTGTTTCACTGTGGGGACCAACACAGAGAAACAGCAGCAGAGATCTGGGCCTACAGTGTCTGAGTAATTTCAGCTGAAGGGGAACGCTGCGTCCAGTTTAGGAGAATGAAGAAAGCTGGGTCCAGCCGATCATACAGGCCTGAAAGGAGGGAGGGAGTAGTGGGGGTGGCTGTGAGACTTGCATGTTTTTCTTGGCTTCTGGCTGGATAGAAATGGAGGACGCCAAACCCTTTCTCACCTCAGCACAAATACGTGGGTTACTTTTCAACCACTACTACATATCTTAGGTCAGTCTCACTGTCGGCACTTATGTCAGGCCATATATTAAAGGAACATTTCATCCCAAGAATGAACTGCATGTGTTTTTCCTCTGTTATGTACTACAACTGAACAGTAGGCTTATTATTAACTACTTGGCTGACATGTATTGTTATAGTGCTTACTAAAAATACAGCACAGCTGAGGGGAATGGTCATAAATGTTTGCTTTGTGCATAAGAATTCTCTAAAACCAGCAAACAATCCATTCTTGGTTTTTCTTTCAGAGGGGGTGAATTACAAGAATAACTGAAGAAAATCTTTTTTACCACAGGGCTGATCGCTCGATTGTGAGTGGATTAAAAACTGTCTGTTATTATGATACATTAGCAGTTAGTACGTTATCTGAATGATCTGTGAGTGTTAGTTTTCTTGCAGACTCCAAAGCTGTGTTCTCTAATCACCCATTAACAGCATGGCTGTCACGTTATGGGAAGATGCAATTGCGATATTATATTGCGGAGGTTTATATCGCGGTTTTGTATCAGTTACAAAGTTGTTACGCCCCTAATCTTTGAACATCTTGATACAAACCCTAGCCTTTGCATGAGTCCGTCTGCACAGCGATATCACTGCTGCTTCAGTTCAGTTTTATTTATATGCTGCCAAATCGCAACAGCAGTTGCCTTAAGATGCTTTGTGGTTGCACTTTTATACAAAGAAAAATATTGTGCATTAAAATACCCACTGTAAGGTTTGTTTACTGAGCTTTTTATGCGTGTGTTTAAGAAAAGGCAAACATTTCTACAGTTCTGTTCATTTATTCTACAATCAAGATGCATAAATGACTGCACAGGCCAGAGGGAAAATATAGAAATGTCATTTTTCTTGGGGTGAAATGTCCCTTTAAATACATACTGCTGGTTAGGTTTTCAGGGTAGTTCATAGAGGTGTAGGGGAGACCGGGGATAGTTGTAACGTGGGTCAGTTGTAACACTTCCAATTTCTCCAATCAGGGCTAAGTTTCGAATGATGTGACTCATCCTGTACATGCCCAATTCAGTTCTGCTATCACATGTGAAAAATCAGCACATTTTGTCAAACACAGACAATTTAACACGAAAAAAAGTAATTTGTATGCCAAAAAGTAAGTTTTTCTACTTTATTTCGATTTCTAATAGCATTATCTGCTTTGCAGTTAAACTCATCAAACTTAAATTATGTTATTTGTATGTCTGTGGGAATATATTCTGTGTAGGTCTTTAGTGCTAATGTTTTAGCCGTTGCCTGTAATGTTAGCTACCGTAGTTCATGGCTATAGGAGTCTGGGTCAGTTGTAACAGCAACAGTCTGGGTTAGTTGTAACAATAATGCAGATGTTACAACTTACCACACTATTACTTTAACTTATATTAAACAAGTTGGGACAACGACATCAGCAGAGAGAGGTTCACTGGTCGCTTTTGTATATGCGGTTAATGCCATTGGCAACACAATTCCTCCACTGTTTGTGTTCCCACACATACACATTCCCACACTGTGTCAGAGATGGACCAGTAGGAAGTACTGGTAGTGGAAATAAATCAGGATGGGTGCAAGAAACAGATTTCCTCATCTTTCTGAAGCACTTTGCAAACCACACCAAGGTAAGCCATGATAAAAAGTAATGGAATTGCGATGCTGGTGAACAACTACATTTTTTCAGCTTCATTGTTATGTTCAAAATTGGTGCAAGAGTTGTAGGTTATAATGCCCACTGAGCCAATGAGGCCAAACACAAGGAAAACCAACCAAAATTAATGAAATATTCAGTTGCAGAAAATTCCATAATTTGTCTTTTTTGGGGGGTTGGAATATGTTCAAAGGTTAGATTTCTGCATTCTGTCACACACACACATAGTTGCATAAATGGCTCTAAGTGCATTCATGTGTTGAATAAACAAAGATTACACGTTAATGTTTTGTTAGTACCCTTATTTCATTGTGTTACATTTCACCCCGGGATATGTAACAACTAACCCAGACTATGGGGTTAATTGTAACATTTCACTCTTTGTGTTTGAGACCATACCATGCAATGGGTAATTGTGCTGCAGAGAAAATAGCTGCACTATTTAATAGCAGAGACATGTAAATACTTTGCATTACATTTTGAATCCACTACCTTAAAAGAGCTCCAATTTACAGACAGAAATGTCAAAAATGTTACAACTATCCCCGGTCTCCCCTACCTCTATGACTTGCACTTCTGCCATTGAACCTATTATTGGCTGATATTAGCTATTTCCTGATATATCAGTATCTGCATTTATAACATCCAACAGATGAAAAGTTCAAAAAGTAAAAACGAGACTGGAGAAACACCCTTCAACCATGTCGAGCTCGATGTTGCACAGCTTGTCCAAAAGAGGGCGCTCTGCAAAGTCGACAAATACAACCACCAGCTGATCCGAGCAGCGTCGGTGGAGAGCATAAATGAGGAAGGGTATCCGTTAATGTTTTGTATGTCTGAAAATCAGCCAATATGTTGGAATATCAGATTTTTAAATAACCTGCGTAATGTCAGTATTGGCATCGATATCTGTATCGACTTTTAAAATCCTATATTAGTGAGGCTCAACATCAGACTCTCCTAAATCCATGGAAATGAATCATTCCCTCTTTGGAGAAAACTTTTGAAGTTTAATAAAATATCCGGGCACTTTCTCCTTTCATTTCCTGCACCGTTTTCTCGATCAAGTATATATTTTCACGTCTGTGTTCAACTAGACTTGGATAAGAACTGAAATTTTGTTTTTGTTTTAAATGGAAAGTATTTGATCTGCCAGGTGGCCATCTGGATATTTTGAGGTGATCCGTGTATAATAACTATAGTGAACTTGGGAGTCAATACCAAGAGAGAGCAATTACCTTGACGTTGTGGGTGGCTTGTAAAGTGTTGTTCTGGTCTCATTGTGAACATGATCAGGGTGGTCCACCAGACTCGGTGTTTTTGCAGACAGCGACACAACCATCACAGGAACATCCCAGATCTCAGAGCGGGCTGAAGGCCAGCGCAGAGCTCCTGTTTAACAGAAGTCTGTGACCATCATCCAGCTCCGGTTCTCTGCCGCTGCCTGCATGTAGTCTGCATCACTCGAGATATCAGAAGTTTGCTCTTGTTCAGTGATGCGTGCAAAATAATAGGCACCAAATTCGGATTTCAAAATTGCTCCCTGGCTAGATATCTATCACAATATTGGAGGCGAGCATGCACATATCAGATAAAGCGTTGTATTCTGCTGCTTGTCTGTCAGCTGACACCCACAGGAAGCAAAGGAAATGATCAGCCACATACATGTCGTTTTTCAAAATGTGTTGTCATATCAGTGTTGTCCATCTTTGCCGGCTGAAACTGGAACCGCATCCAAATGAGGTTTGACCGTGTAAGGCTTGAATTTTACACGTATAAAAGCGACGATGCTGGTGGAGACGAATTTTTTTTTTTTTTTACTGTTCTGTGTAGCGCTTATTCTGTTTTGTGTAACATTTGATAACAGTTGTGCTGGTTGTTTAGTTTTGTAATAATTTACAGGCTGTTCAGCCATTTATCAAACATAATCTTCAATGTGTCGACACCAATTTCTACAGTCATCGGTGCACACCAACTTCTTCTTCTCCAAGGCTAGCGCTGATACGCCTATCGCTCAGAGAAGAATACTGCAGCAAGTACCTGTACCCTCGGCGAAGATGCAAATGATGATTGGACTTAGTGATGTCACTGTTTCACGCCGCAGCCATAATGTGGGCTTTTAATGCATCAATAGAAATATTATTTTTCATTTGCTGTGAGCAAAGATCCTTTTTATCATGCAGCAAAGACAGTGACTGTGCAGGGTCAGACGGGTACAACTTTCCACATCAAACTTTGTCACTATCATGAGTACAGTGTCTGGGTACGTGTAGTGTACTGGGTGTAGCCATACTTCTCAGTGAGAACTTGACTTTATGAGCTCGGAAAAACATTAATCTGTCTATAACCTGAAGCATCCAGGACTGGAGAGTTCCAGTGTGTGAAACTGATGCTGTTTGAACTGCACTCATCCTCTCAGCTCCAACAAAAATGCCTTCTCTGGCCAATCAAATCATCCGATCATAGTTACTTTAGCCACCGGCATAAGGCTGTGGAAGCATCACATCAAATATTGACATAGTGCTGATGCCGAACAGATGTGCAATATAACAAGGACATCATGTGCAGACCACCTCCTATGCAACCACACATAAATGCACTCACAGCAGGAGGTCCCCAGCCCCCAAAACAGCAGATTAACAGAGCAATCAGTGTAAAGGCTCTTCAGCCGCTCAAGCCCCAGATTTTGATGGTGACCCCCAGAGGTAGTTAAAACTAGAGGCCATGTTAGCCACCCAGGAACGTCTCTTCTGACACGATAGGCCAGGACCGTTATGTACCACATGGTGATCTGCTGCAGCGCAAACTATCACGTTACTTTATCCAGCATCACTGAGCCAGGCAGCGGCTAGCAGCTGGGAACATCTGTGTATATGCTGCCATATATCACACTGTATGAGTGTACAGGGCTTGTAAAGAGTGTGTGTAGGATTAGTGCCAGCTGGCTTTGGTGTGCATGTAATCATATGTATTTTCATCTACATGTCCACTGGTATGTATGATCTGGGCTATAATATAATATAAAGCATGCCTTTGTCCACCGTTTGAGGGATTGAGGGCAGCAGAGCACGGATTAGGGTCTGGATCCAAAGGAAGTTTCCTTCCTGGTCTTTCCTCCTTCCTCTCATGTGACACATAGAGCTTCAGAGCCAACTGGGATAAAAAGGATGCCTTTTTTTCTCAAAGCTCATCCACTTTAAAATACATTATAGCGTTTAAAGTCAGTTTAAAGGCAGTGAATCTAGACAAATCCCCTCTCAGTCACACGAGTCAGTGACAACTGGGACCACAGCCAGTTTCAAGTGAGCTCCATGTGCTGCAAGTACCTCGCTGCTTTTCCTGCACGAATGGTCTGAACACAGGATTTAGAGACTCATTTCTCAAAGCCTGGGAATTTTTTTCCCCTTTCTTCTGTCAACTCCAAAAAATAACTTGAATATAATATATATATATGTGTATGTACGTATGTACGTATACATATACATGTACATATACGTACACACATCGATGGTTTGCAGACGATTTCCTGCATGGTTTTAGTGGGTGTTTGTGGGACTGTTGTTGCTTTTGGGTGTGAAGAGCAGCAGGGGATTTACACTTAAAAGTAGATTTTGGGGAGATTTTGTTTTTTAAGGCAGGAAATTGCTGGAACCCTTTTGTTTTGCCGCACACATGTTGGAGTGTTAACCTTTGGAATCTCTCACTCGATAGCGTGTATTTCTAATGTCGCCTGTTGGGGATTTCTTCTAGAGGTCACGAAGTTAAAGTGTGTCTAGCTTTTTTTTGTTTTCTTAGACACAAATTGAAGCCAGCGTGCCATTAACTTTTGTATGATTTGACCCTCTCAAGATCTGCTGTTTACTTAGAGGCAGTGACTCACTCCGTAATTGATTTTAGTAGATTATCATTCAAGCATGGCTGCGTTTGGCTTGGTAGCGACCAGTTTGCTAAAGACACTAAAGTCATTTCCTGAGTAAGTCATAGAAGGTCACGGGGCGGGTGTGTTAATAATCTAATTGGTGGACCACCTCTGAAGAAAGGTCATACACTGCTAAGCAAGAGCATCCAGTAGGCCAGAAGCACTAATAGCAGGGACTTTATGGCTTTCTCTGTTATCATGTGGTTTGAAAAGCTTGTAGACCCAGCAAGACTAGCCTCGATCGAAGGATCGTGATAACGCTATGCCACTAATGGTGCTTGGCTTTCATTAAAGGGAGCATCCTCTTCTCATTCAATTTGTAATGAATCAAGATTGTAATCATGCACGTTGTTGTTGCAGCCGTGGGATATCTCTATTAGCTAATGCACAACCATAGGCTAATGGAAAACATGGAGCTGTATGCCTCCTGCATAAAATCGTCCTCTGGGACAATTATTCAAAAGGCATAAAAGAAGCCCAGTGATTGGGAAAACCTTTTTAATTTTTTGCTTTATAGATTATTTCCTGTTTTAATAATTAGTCATCTGGTACAAACGGTGTCAGATGCCGGAATACGATTTGATTGTTTAGCCTGAGAAAGCTGGTGCCAGGAAATGTTTTATCCGCCTGTTTAGCTGTTAGCATTCACCATGATTACCATTTAGTTTTCTAAGAAAAACACATTCAACTGATGCTTTAGCCTTTGTCTTAACATATTTGATATATATTGGCATTAACACTTACGATACAATATCCAGTATTTGCTAATAATACTTTGTTTTTAACAAAACTTAATGATAGAAAGTGTTTAGGTTTCCACACCATCACACCACCGCCAGCAAGCCTAAACTTCTTCAGATCAGATTCCAGTTTTCTGTTGTTCAATTTTGTGAATTGAAGCTTCATTTTCCCCATTTTTAGCTGACAGGAGGGCCACCCAGATTGTATTCTGTTGATGTCTGATTTTTTTTTTCCTGGTTTTGGCACTGGTATCACCCCCAATAAACGTGGAAAAATCTTATACCATATTCATATCTGTCCATTAAATACGAAGCTATAGTTTAGCATAAGATAACGCTTAGAAACAACTCGACTGTGCTTATATAGGCATAGATTGAGATTTCATAAAGCGGAGGACACAGGGAGCACATCCTTCCAACTAATTAGATGCCTCCAACCCTTCTTGAACTTTTAACTAGTAAAATTCACAAACAGACTTTGATGTATGCAGGCGAAATTGTTCAAAAACACTTAAATAAAACATTAAAAAGTCATGTGAAAGAGCCTTGAAACTGGGAAACTTAGGAGTTTCCCAAGTAATTGTCTTCAAAGCCACATTCATTCATGGTCACAATAGAATTGCAAGTAGTGTAAGTGATGTGAGGTAGCCGAAGGTGAGCAACACTAATTAATTAACATCTTTATTTTCGTTGTGCTTTCATGTTCCCATCTGCTGTCTATTAAAATCATGGCCCCGGGGAGAAAATACCCCTCCCCATCTTTACCTGACCCTCATCACGCTGCTTCAGAATTACATAACCGGGTTAGAAAGTACCTTTTGTGTCACTGCTAAATGCAAATACCATCGACAACAATACTTGGCCGCCCTGAATGCAATTCTTCTGCAAGCTGTCAAATTAAAAGGGGCTTGAGTACTTCCTCTTGAGCCCAGTGACCCTGTTTTATTTTTAATTGGCGCAGAATCCCGACTGTGAGGGGGAAATAACAAGTGGTGGGTTTTTCTTGGTTTTTGGGGGGGTGGGTTGTTTCTTTTCCCTTTAGCAACATGTGACGCTGCGCATGATTTTTAGATGTGCCACTTTCCTGTTGAGAGATTTACGCTTTCTGCTTTTTGGTTGGCTTAATGAAGCAGGATTTCACAGACTCACTGAGCTCGGAAAGATGTAGAAAATTGAGAAGTAAAGCGTGCGTTGGATGGAAGAGGGATGAAGTTAGAGGGAAAAACAAGAGTGAAACATTGGAAAAGAAAGAAAATCATCTTTTTCTCTTGCATGTTTTGGGTTTTTTTCTTGCTCAGAGTGGTAAAACACACACAGCTGGAGGGGGTTGGGGTCATGGGCTGTGTTAAATTACCAAATTCACATGAAAGAAACATAATCTGGATTGGTTTTATTAATAGAATTTCCCCCCCGAGCCAAATGGAGAAGGAAGGAGGGAAGGGGCTAAACACTTTCAAGTGGAATAATTAAGACCCTTTGCCTTCTCTTTTTGTCTTTATAAATTAACATGCAGGCTCTTGATATCTGCTGTTCCAGCTGTTCAAGGTCCCACTTTACTGTGTTAGGAGAATAAGCCTTAAAACTGCTTTTACATCTTTGCAGTGAACTGCTAGATTTGATTTAGCAGTCCTGTTTTGCTCCTTTTAGTTGACTTGTTTTCTTTTAAGGTAATGTCTTCTGTGTTTTCTCCATCGTGCTTTTCAGTCCCCGAGGATCTGTCCGTGGAGGAGAGGGATGAACTGTCGAACATCAGGCGGAGGAA
>NW_005187406.1:1428010-1432417 GCF_000239375.1 Pundamilia nyererei
GTGAGTTTATTGTCATGCTAGATGGTGAAAATCATTCATGTTTGGAGTTCTTTTTAGTAAATAAATAAAGTCTCTATATTTATTTTTGTGTTCCAGTAAAACTTCCCAGAGAAACAAACAGATCGCTATGGGCAGGAAGAAATTCAACATGGATCCTAAAAAGGTACTCCGCTGTGTTATTTCTGCGGTTTGCAGTTTTGTCAAAGCTATGAAGCTCTTAGCAAAACCCACCACAGCCTTTAAAGTGTCAGTAGCCTTGAAGCGAGTGTGCCGGACTGAAACGCAATCTCTTCACAGCTGTGAAATCTTGTCGTGATCTATCATCCCACCATGATTTGAGATGAGCAGTCATCCTGCTTTCTCCTCCTCCTCTTCCTCTCCAGGGAATACAGTTCCTGCTGGAGAACGACCTTCTCCAGCACACTCCAGAAGACATCGCTCAGTTCCTCTACAAAGGCGAGGGCCTCAACAAGACCGTCATCGGGGACTACTTAGGCGAGCGGTAAGACAAAGCGTCTATCAGGCCTAGAGAGAAAGTCCTCCTTACAGGAGATTTACACCCCCTCTGTGATTAAAGAAGGAAATTATGGACTGGATTTACTGATTAAAGAGGGGGAACATGATTGACCCCTTTCTCACATAAATCTTTGAGGCAGCGTAGGCGTGTTGGTCTATAAGTCCGCCCAGTGGGACTTATAGCTGGTAATAAAACCATCATCCAGCTTTTTATATCTCAGGTCAGACTGCAGGATAATAAAAAAAGAGACAAGTTGTGACAATGCTGTAACGCAGTAGCTGTCTCAGATAGCTGAAAGACTAGTGAGATGGATGGTGCTATATTAACCGTATAGAAACACAGGAAGTCCACACCAAGACATGGAAGCTGATAGAAAACGAACAACAAAGAAAACTGTCCACTAATAAACCCTGTTATTTATTACTGAGCCAGGGATTTGGGGGGGTTACCTCCATTTTTTATATACAGTCTGTAGAAAAAAGGCATTAAAGAGTTTTATTCTGTCATTGATATAAAATCTAAAATGCAAATATCGCAAGAAAAATCTGAATCTCAAACATTTCTATGCTCAGCAATGCTCAGCTGCCTGCAACCAAGACCTAACAACAAGCATATGCCCCCAAGGAGCCAATATAAAATACAGGAAATCACATAGCACCGAGCGCAGACTCTGTCAGGTGATGGTGTATCTGCAGGTGGTGAATAAATCCTCAGCTATTTGGACTGGCTGCATTCCTCTGATGCTGTCCCAGCTGGATTTGGTGCTTTGTTTAAACTGCCATTTGAACAAGCTTAATTAAAAGTAGCCTCTTTTATTGCCAGTGTTCAAGCTTATAAATGGATTCTTTTTATTTTCTGTGAGCGCAGAATGTTTAATTGGTGACAGAGCATTTTAAAATAGCTTCAAATAGACTATCTGCTCCACCGCCTGACCCTTTGCCCTTTAGTCCATGCAGGAAATTGCTTCAACAACGCGCTGCATTGGCTTACACGAGTAAAGGTGCTGCTTGTGCATCAGCAGACAGATGTAGTCTGACAATAGTAAATCAATGAAACACACGCTGAAAGACAGGGGGGGTTGGGAGGGGGCTCTGAAGACTCCTATTACTAACAGGCTTTATTCATGGAGGATCATCAAAGCGGCCATCTACCCACTGGAAATCACACTAAGCACAGGATGGGGGTTTGCACTCAGTAATTATCACTAATTAAGCTTATGCAAGGACCAGGAACCTATCATTACATGCTGAGCAGAGGGGGGGAGGAAGAGAAGGAAAATAGAGATAGAGATGGTGGAAAAGGAAAACAACTAGGAGACGAATTAGTACTATTATTATTATTATTGCACACTGAGGCACGGATAAATGTAACCTTGCATGTAACTCTCACGGGACAGGAGTCCATTTATTTGGCTGTAGATGACAGCCGAGCGTGCACTGTAATCACAAACGAGACCGAGAACTACAAATAAGCAAGAAAAAAAAAAGAAGAAGTCATTCTGAGAGTAATTCAAAGAGTGTTTGTTGTAGGTTTCTTATAAGCCAGCACTTTCAACCCTTCTACAATTTCTTTCCACAAAAAACAAAAAGCTAAGTCTTTAAAATTCCTGGTTTGGTTTCAACAATATACACAATACAGAGACTACACAGGGGTCAGGATCGTGGAGCCCGGTGTACAACAAATATGATCAGAGAAGCCGTGACCGCAGTCTGAGAGCAGCTGCCGACTTTTTCCTCTGAAAACCCTCCAATGGCCAAACAAAACTCTGACAAAGAGGAGCCTGTACGGGTTTGGTCCTTTTTAGCTGTTTTTCATCAGTCAAACGCACCGTTTACCCCCGTCCTCCCCTCTGCGGTGGAGAGAAACGCACTATTATCCAGCTGTTTCAATTGCTTCCAGACCCTCACAGCGTCTGATATGAGCTGGGGCACAAATATGAAGGGAATGCAACGAAAAAAGGAGTTCGGATTGTGAAACGCCTTCATGGATTAATATGATTTCCCCAACCTGTCTAGGTTTACATAGTTTTCAGGGTTTTTATCGCCATTAAACGTTTTGTATTTTCAAAGAAAATGATTAGCTGTTGAATGATACTGTAAACCTGACTTTTACCTTCTTTGTTTTTTGGGGTTTTATTGCTTTCTCCAGGGACGACTTCAACATCAAGGTGCTTCAGGCTTTTGTGGAGCTGCACGAATTTGCAGACCTAAACCTCGTCCAAGCACTACGGTCAGGGGAGCGATTAACTCAAATATCGAGCGGGGAGGGGGGGATAATAATTTCAACAGTTAACTGCATTGTGCGAACACTACGCATCGTTATTGCAGGCAGTTCCTGTGGAGTTTCCGCCTGCCCGGCGAGGCGCAGAAGATCGACCGTATGATGGAGGCCTTTGCTTCGCGGTACTGTCAGTGCAACCCTGGAGTTTTCCAGTCGACAGGTCAGAGGCACAACATGTGTGTGGTGTGGTGTAAACCAGTGATTCCCATATATTCAAGACTTTTCAAATCAAATCTTTCAGATTAATAAACTGTTCTTTTGGCATCATTTTTTTTTTTTTTACCCCAGCGGTAAATGAAAGGAAAATGTGAAATCCAACACACAGAAATCATCTAATCTAATGTGCCTGCAGATATACTGCCTGAGTGATGGCCTGTTTTTATTAATGCATTTCAACCATTAAGCCATAAGAGTTGCTGTAACTAAAGCTCAACAAGGATTAACCAGATTAAAGCAAGTTACATTGGAGCTTATGAGTAAAAAACCAATGCATTATTCAGGGAGGCTCAACCTGTCCTGAGTGATACATAGTGTTGTGGTAAACAAAGCCAGCAGCTACATCTGTCAATAAATAATGTAAAAGGTTTCACAGGAACCTTTTGTGTGCTATACCATGGCTGGTGTATGTGGTCCCATTTTAGCATTTGAGCCAATCCAAATGCTGAAAAGTAAAAGTGCTTGGTGATTAAGCTACATGCTTAAAAGCCTCTTTTTTGATACATGAAGTTTTTGTATCATTTACATACTGGACATTCCTGTGGTAGACGTTTCCCCAGCCTGTAACAGAATCTGATGATAGGCAGGTGGGAATTTTTATTATGTGTGTGTGTGTGTGTGACAGTCGGTACGTGTGTGGGTGCACCGGCTCCTGTTCATTGCCGTAAACTGCGTATCAAGACTGGGGAAAAACACAACACGACCTCAGGTTTTTAAAAATTCCCACGAGCAAGCGAAACCTGGGTTTCGTCCAGCTCGACAACATGGCATTCGCCTCGCTTCAGCACCTTTTTCCCTGTAGTGAGTTTGGTACAGAGGTCCTCATTTGCAAAGTAGCAGGGAGACAATAGACGGCGCTGGACAGCCAGAGCCAAAGTGTGTCAGTGAGAGGAGACAGACAGACGGGAATGAATGATTCATTTACAGGCAGCCACTGGCCCGTGTGAGTCTGCGAGACTGTAAACGCTTCGTTCCTCTGCAGACACACACGCGCCTCTCTCCCTCTTGTGCACATGCTTTTTAATAAATTGTAATATTCTTTTTTTTATGTAACCAAAATTGATTAAAATCATTAACAGGGATAATTGTATATTAACAGCAGGGATAAATGTGCTCACTGTGCCTGGACATGGGCTTTTTCTAATCCATCGCATCGCGCCCTTTCCATTTCTCTATCTCAGACACCTGCTATGTGCTGTCGTTCGCCATCATCATGCTGAACACCAGCCTGCATAACCCTAACGTCAGAGACAAGCCCCCCGTGGAGCGCTTTATCTCCATGAACAGGGGGATCAATGAAGGGGGAGATCTGCCAGAGGAGCTTCTCAGGGTGAGGATTTGTCTGTACCAAGTGTGTGGCGCGATGATTTAAATGTGCGATTGCCCTGCTGCAC
>NW_005187406.1:1432823-1437465 GCF_000239375.1 Pundamilia nyererei
TGCAAGAATAAATGTTAAGCACCTAGGGTAGACTGACTCGATTAAATATTTCACCAGATTCACTCCAGAATAATTAAAACCTTGGAGAAGCAAAATAATAGCAAATGTAGAGGGCTGGGGTTGATCGTGCTGAAGGTGGAAGCATGGCTGAGAGGATCGATGAGAGGTGGGTAGGCAAGGAGTGGAGAGTCGAGCAGGGAGAGCTGCTGTGGCTGATGGTGCGAGACAGATTTGTGGGCAGCATGAGCTTCAAACACAGGGGAGACTTGGTTGTCAGGCAAGTGAGATCACAAGGAAACAAAGAGCTAGGCAAAACTAAGTTGGCCTTGGCAAAGGGTTTCAAAGGAAACTTGTGGTGCACCTGCAGCATGTCTGTTTTTGTCTTTATCCATCAGCTTGTGACCTCTCCTCTTTGTTTTGTCTACTATTCTCTTGTCCTTTTATAGTAATCTCTGCATTTTCTCTCTTCATCTTCCTGCCATGGTGTTTTTTATCTCTCTTTTTTTTCCCTCCCATGTTTTGGTTCCTCCCTCCCTCTCTCTGACCTCTGTTTCACTCTGCGTTCTGCTATTCCATTTTGCTCTGTGATGGCTGCTCCCTCTTTAAATCTCTGTATTAGGAGGAAGGTAACACTTTGTCTTCATTCCGCCGCTCAATTCATCACAGAGCGCCCTCGTTCTGACACTGGCTGCCGTTATCTCCTTAGCACAACAGGCCCTTGAACATGCTGACCTGCTCATATAATTGTGTTGTTGTATCATAGCTGTAAATGGGAAAATAAGTGTATAAGCAATGTGATGTGATGGATTATCTTATTTGAAGTTAAGTCAGAGGTCAATGATCTGGCTCATTCTGCGTGGGGATTGGCTGTATTATTCCTCTTGTGGCTACTGAGAAGGCACAAGGGACACAGCTAAGCTCGTTCTTACGAGAGCTCTAATTTTACTCAGTTTTTCTAAGATTTCTTGCCTTTTTCCATACCAGAAAAAGCTGTATCAGCTGTAGCATTAGCTTCAAAACCTGCACACAACCATTAGAATTCTTTCTGCAACTTCACTGAAAGGAAGCATAAAATTATATAACAGCCATGAAAATATCAGCAAGTAACCCAAAAGGTTAGGCCAAATTACTCGTCAATAGAACGTCAATTCTTTGTAGATGCCAGGAATCATCGTGATTCATACCGATTAGCTGAACGGGTCATCTCATGCTCTCTACCACTTCCCTGCACGTCACACATCTCCTGCTCCTCCTGCCAGAACACGCAGTCGTGCTCGGGCTTTAGTGAATGTGGCTGCTTGTGTGTGCACTGTGGGAATGCGTACCTACGGTTGCGTGGCTGGTCATGCAGCGAAACATCAGAGAGAGCCTTTCCCTTTCTTCATTGTCCTCCATTTGTTCCTGCCCTGCAGGCTTTATTACCTCCCGCTCATTCAGGGATTTCTCTGTCCTCTAGCAAATGAGCTGCACTCACTAGACTGTTTTAAATCTTTTGAATTCTTACAGCAGTATATTGGACTCTAATCTAATCACAGCTACATCGACCTCAAATGTTTAAGGAGTTTTAAGGAGCAACGAAGCTCCTTAAAACTCTTGATTTATGTTGTGCTGGTAGTCCCAGGCACAAATAAGGTGAATTAAACAGGGAGGTGTAAATTTAACTCATTGACTTGCCTGAGGGCAGCACAGAGG
Organism: Pundamilia nyererei; assembly: GCF_000239375.1. NCBI lineage: Eukaryota > Metazoa > Chordata > Actinopteri > Cichliformes > Cichlidae > Pundamilia > Pundamilia nyererei. The sequence goes on from NW_005187406.1 coordinate 1,434,516, forward strand.
GTGGCGGTTAGAACTGTTACCTCACAGCTAGAAGGTCTAGGCCATCTGGCCGAGGCCTTTCTGTGTGGAGTTTGTATGTTCTCCGTGTGTGTGTGTGTGTGTGTGTGTGTGTCTTTGGACATAAAAGTGGGTTAAGTTAATACTAAATTTCCTATTGTTGTCAATGTGTGCAAACAGTTTTCTGTCTCTCTGTGTTAGCTCTGCGACAGGCTGGCGATCTGTCCAGGTTGTACCTGCCTCGTGCCCTATGGCAGCTGGGATTGGCTCCAGCCCATCCATTCATCCACCAACTCAAACTCTTAAAGTTTAATCATAGCAACAAATTTTCATAAAAACCACATTTATTTGAGCTTTCTGTAAACAAAACAAACTGATGATGGCTCTCTATATTAAGTGTACATGTGGTTCCCTGGACTGCAGCAGAGTAAAACTTCTATTTCGTTAACTAGTCCAATAAATCATACTGGGTGTTAGGATGATAATCTGGGTCACATAAGCGTTACGTTATTGATTACATCAGTGACAGCTGCTTTGTGCACGTTTCATCCAGTCAGCAAACAAGTTATTATGAAGATTATATGTTGACATAAGTCCCATTAAGTTTTTATTTTTTATTTTTTGATTACATAGACAAATTGTTTATCATGTTGTTGATGGGGTAATTATCAGGAAATCCAATAATCCCAATAATCCATTTTTTATTCAATGACAGAGCTAGATGGACAGATTGTGGGGAATTCCTTATATTTTGCATTAATGCATTAAAATGTCGCCCTATGACAGCTGGGATAGGCTCCAGCGCTCCCCCGCAACCCTGAAAAGGACAAGCAGGAGCAGATGGATGGATGGATGCATTAAAATGTTTCCAAGACTGTCACTGCAACAATCACAGGCCATTATTTATTTTTTTCTGCTGCTTTCTATTTAAAAAGTGTCAGGCTTTTCTCAAATCGGGTCATGGCGCTGCTTCTCTTAGCTGTCGCATGTATGCGTTCGTATGTGTCTGTGATTCCTCCTGGAGGAGAAACACCTTCATTCCCCTCCAGACCATTGCCCTTGCAGGCATCGGTCTCAAGGGATTGAGGGATAAGGGTCTGATTCGGTCTTATAATGCTGGGAAATGTTGATTAGAACCAGATGTGGAACGTGGAACAAAGCAGGTTAGCTTCCACATACACAAACAGATTCACCTCTTCAGTTTACCCTCATACGCTGTTTGTTTCTCCCTCGCAGGTGGCCGAGTGAAGACGTGGAAGAGGAGGTGGTTTATTCTGACTGACAACTGCCTCTATTACTTTGAATACACAACAGTAAGTAGGCAATTTGGTGTGTGCACGTGTGTGTGTGTCAGGACAGAATTTGACCATTTCATGGTGCACAATGGTGAAGGTGTGCTTTGCCAATTCTTAAAACGTAAAACCTCTAGTGACTGTGAAAACGTATGCACAAGTGGCAAATTTATGCAATTTATATGTAAAAACGACGTATGTTCACACACCGACCTCAATCACACAGTTTCTATATTTAAATCCACAGAAAATGAAACAGTACTTTTTATTTGAAATATTATAATTAGTCATCATGTAGATGTTACGAGCCTTGGTACCTTCGGTAGTTTATCGGTTAAGTTTAATCAATATTAAACCAGTTGTCCAGGTGGAGTTTGGGAACAAACATGCAGACATACATATAATCAATCATCATGATGCTGGTGTTAAAATAATCTATGCTAAGATAATCAGCTAATTGCACTGCAGTCATGACTTGGTTTTCAATATCGGTGGCCAACTCTCAGCAGAATTGCGAGTAAATATGATCTCTAAAATGTCAGACTGTTCCTTTACGAATGCATCTGTAATAAATTTTCACATTATTTTAAAATATTTAACCCAGGACTGTTTAGTACAGTTTTGTGAATAGATATAGTAGAGACGGATTAAACAACGGGGCATCAGATTAGTCTGTCACACACACATGCGCGCACACATATTGGCACTGGTCTGTGCCTTCCAGCTTTGCTATTTAACAGATGCAGCCCCCTTGACCTAAATGAACCTCACTCCAGCAATTAACATGAGACATCATAGGAAACATCTGCAAAGTCTGCAACACACATCTGGCCCTGCTAAGCTATAAGCCAAGTGTCTCCCTCAAGCCCGCGACCATGAATCCCTCAGCACATACAAACGCCTTCTGTGGTGGGGGGCATACGCAGAGCCAGCTGTGAGCAGCTCTCCCAGGGCATTTCCTCCCCCCACGCTTTGCCACCTTATTAGAAGGAAGATGACAAGCAGGACATGGGGCTGTTCCTCAAGAGCTCTCCCAACACACACACACACACACACACACACCTGGCCCCGCAGACACAATGGGGGGATGGAGAGAGTCGGGTTACATCTCCTTTGGGTGACCAGGATGAATAAAAACCTTCAAAGTGCTTTAATCGAACCTTGATTTTTACTTGGATGCATTCAGACTTAACATAAAGGTAAAAATGGCACCTAAATAGCAAATGTGTTGCATCAAAAACTCTGGGAAAATTTTGTGACACACATATGTTTGAGGTCTTGTTATTTGAAACTGCCTTTAGTAAAACTCCACGCAAGAAAACAAAAAGTACTAAATGTCGTCAATATTACCAGTGATGATAAAAGTGTGAAGGTTGTTTGCAATTACATTTTTACAAATTCTTGTTTTGTTTTTTTTAATGAATCATATTCTGTCCCACCAACAAACAAGACAGCCAGCATAGCCAGTATATGAAAGATGGATAATTTAAGTTAAGTTTTTGTCATTTTTGGGAGGATCTGGCTCAGAAACACTCATCCAGAAGCATCATGCCCCTGCTTTATCATCTATTTTACCATAATGGTTCCATAATTTATAGAATAACATCATATTATATCAATCATACCTGAAACATGCAACTGAGACCATAAACTCACCGGAA
>NW_005187406.1:1451575-1497387 GCF_000239375.1 Pundamilia nyererei
ACTGCTCATCACTGACACACAGAGCCACAATTATTACTAAAAATCTGTTTCAATACATTTTAAAAAGGACATAATTTAATGCTACCTTACTTATACAACCACACACTGGCACATGGCAAAGTCATGTCAGGACATCACAGTAATAGCTACAACTATTAACAGTTATATAATGTGATTCTGGCCACTGTGAACAACTCCTAAACAGGCTCAGGAAGAAAGACAGGACAGTTTGCCTTCTCCTTTGTTTCTGCTAAACAAGTTGGACTGCCGGTCTTTATATAAAAACAGCAATTGCATCACGAGCTGAAGTGACTGATCATGCAAAGCTGGATGCATTACATAACTGGATGAATGAACGGAGAAGGGAAGCAGCAACACAACACCCACAAAAACAGTTGTCAAACTTGTGTGAAAGCAGAAGCAAAAAGATTAGCTGTATGTTACTAAAACCAATTCTGACAAATATGGGTAAAGAATGGCTAAAAAGTGTGGTTCCATATTTGCTAAAACAGGTTGGAAAACTATTCTGTCTGACAATAAAAATCTTCAAACAGCTTAAAAAGACATTTTGAAAAAAAGCCAGGCTTTGCTCTGACCTTGGTCCTTGGGCCGGTCCACAGAGGAGGGTGTACTGTTGTACACAGCAGCTCCAGGAGTGGGGGCCAGGCAGCCTACTGGAGCCTTGAGCCTTGGAGAGTCACTGGGTACAGTGGGGCCCACTGCCCAGCTGCTGGAACAACTGCCGTCCATCCCCACGTCTCCACTGGTGAAGGAGGGTCGGTTACATCCGGCTGACTCGTGGTCAGACTTTTCTGAAGATCCGTCAACTATGGTCATTGTTCATAGCTGCATTAGGAACAAAGACACATACGTTTATGAACTGAAAACAAAACAAAAAAAACAAAGTCGTTGCTAGGTTTGAATTTTCTCATTGTTATTTTGGAAAAGGGGAAAGAAAACTTAAATACTACATCAATCCTACACTAGTTAGGTAGCAGTACAGTGAGTTTGGACAACAACTACTAAATACAAAAGCCACATTAACAGATTATACCCAATTTCGCTGTGCAAGAAACTGCACAATGATAATAAAAAGCTCTAAGTCTCTTATAGCTTATAGTTAAGTAAGGCTATATTAAACACTGCCCTCATACCATCGCCTAAACTTTCAGCAAACAAGTATCAGAAATTGTGTTAGATTGGATGATTTGTTTACATTCACAAACAGACTAGCATAAGTGAGCGCCAAATATTTGTTTTTGACCCTTTGCTTTTATTTGAATCATCTTGTCAGATTCCTTTTAAATAACAAACACCAGGAGACAAGAGTTACTTTCGACATCTAATTTAACTCTGTCCAACTAACAAACTTAAAATATCGACAAAAATTAGTGTTTAGAAAACTCAAGAGGGGAAATGCCAGATAACCCACTCGACCGAGGAAATTTCCAAGTCGGAAGCACGTTTACAACAGAAGCAGCTGTTCCCTCCCACCTGCTCTTACAGAGTGGCTCACATTGGCTAAATGACGGCTGCTAGGCCTTTAACACGCAGCGTCGCAAAACCTCAAGAAAACACACAAAAAACCCTGAGCACATCAGACGGAGAGCAAGTTGAGAGCTTACCAGTCTTGTCGAATTCCGAGATGTAATGACGCGCACTTAAAGAAGATGCAAAAACCATCGAAACGCCGAACGCAACGTAGCTATCGAACTGTGCTAGCATTTTGTGCGGCTAGCTAGCTTGCCTACTTGCTAGCTAGCACAAGACTATGGACGCTGGCTGACATGGCGCAGAGAAGCGTAGTTACGGACCAGCAAGCTGACGGGTAGTTTCCTGGCTGTGCGGTGACATTTATTTTATTTAAAAATGTGTGGCCTGGGCAACGGGGCGTCTAGCTAGAGGAGAAAGGAGGGGCTCGACGCCGGCGCTTGTGTATGATCACTGCGCTGCTCTCTCCGACACGACATAGAGAACCGGTGTAAGCTTACTACAACAAATCTCAGCGGCTCACGCCTACCAAAATATTACGGGCGCACAGTTAAAGTGGCACTTGATCGTAAAGGCAATACAACACTCACCTGTAACCTGTTATGATCGCGTTAGTAGAGGTTGTAAATCCATTCCTTATTTCTAGCGGGTGTCCGGCGGTGAACAATGACGTAGCTAATTGCCCCACGGGTACATCCGGGTACCTGGGATGAAACAAGGCCTCTGATAGGTTCCTAAAATCGTCAAACGTTCCTAGTGAATATCCGGCGCATGTACATACCTCTAAACTTTGTGTACATGGTGTACCACCCCACAGTATGAGCTCTATAGCTTTATCGTGATTATAGAAGTGGTCCAGATTTAATTATTTTACTAAAACAAAACAAAAACTATGTAGAAATGCTATTTTCCCTATATTATTGGGTGCTCCCAGCATTTTAACGTTTGAAAGCTATTGAAACACAACAGAGCGCACCCCCTGTATCTCATTTTAAACAAATCTCAAACATATATGCAGGAAATATAGAAACCCCTCATCATGTAAATACAATAAGTGCCTATGTTTTCAGAAAAAAGAAAGAATGACAGGACTTATTGTGTCAAACAGTAAAGACTGCACCTTGAACTCTCAGGATAAACTATTCTGCTGCTCAGTTCTGCTTAAACATCGACTTGTCAAACTCATAATATAAATCATAGATTTTAAAGAAATACCTCAAATGATTTTAAGTGACACGGTGCTTTGCAGAAACTCTGCCGAATATATTAGAAATAATTTTTATTAAACTGCTCAATGAAGAAAAGTATTTGCAATCCAGATGCATGAGACACACTTAAATATTCAAACATACAAACACACTAATTTGCACTAAGCTAGCAACTTTTTTTTTTTTCCTCAAAGGCTCAGGTGTTTTCCAGCTAGGAGAAATTAACTGTGAGTTGTGAAGTCTGGAGCTGAGTGATCCGTCTCCTCAGCTGCATGATCTCTTCTTCCTGCTCTTCAACCCTCCTCTGCAAACCGTGGATCACCTGAGGGTGAGGAATATTCTTAAAACTGGATTGGAATTATTATGAAAACAAAAACCTCAAAAACTTCAAACAGTAAAACATAATCCACTCTTTACATGAGTAACTTTTATTTACTTTGTTTCCTTAAGTAAAGAAAGAAATAGTCTTTTAATTACACCATACCTTGTCTTTACTGCAGAAGAGTTCACTCTGTAGAAGCTGGCTGGCTGTGGGACGAACACTGGGTTCTTTATCTGTGAGATTCATGATGTATTTTGTCAGAACTGGCCATCTGTGGCAGAACGAGTCAGGGATTTTCCCTTCCCTCAGGTCCCCAAGTGTCCGGACCCGCTCCATTTCGGTACCAAAAGGCTGGAATAGCTCGAGAGCCAGCACTCCGATGCTGTACATGTCAGACTGAGTGAGCAGCAAATGAAGATTCATGTTCAGCACAGTTGTTAAAAGACAACAGAAAAAAATAATTAATTCTAATAAAATGTTACCATTTCTAATCATAAATTGCTAACACTTCAGAATGATTTTTACATGAAAAGAAAACATGAATTATTAATAAGTAAGGCAGTCCATTACCTTTGAATTATAATTGGAGCCCTTCAGTTGTTCTGGTGCAGCATACACAAATGTGCCAACACCTGAAGTATGGCTGCAATCTTGAAAACACCAGAAATGTCATTAAATAGCAAACGCTGCCATCTACTGGTGGTTCTGAAACATGCCATGTTATGTGGGTAAACTCTTACCGCTGTAAGGAGAAGTGTTGCTTTTGAGTCCATCCGCTATGATGTCCCTGCAGGCCAAACCAAAGTCCCCAATCCGAACATGACAATCATGGCCGTGAAGAAAAATGTTCCTTGGCTGTGGGGAGAAAAAAAAAAGGTTATAATTAAGTTCCATATGTCACTAAGGACACAGATTCTTTTATGTGAAATCTGCAATACAATAAAGACAAAAACTAAACATTCTTATGATTTGAGAGAAGCTAACTTTACATAAAATGTGCAATATTTTTTCTTAAATTTTTTTCCACATAAAGGCTCTGATGGGAAAATACATTGAATAATTAATCCAGTCTGTCCCAGTGAACAAAAAGAATATATAAATAAGCAATTAAATGCAATAGAAAGCATATTTTTAATAATGGGACTATTTATACTGTATTTTGTTTTTTCCATTACTTTTCAATTGTATTCATTTTTTTATTTACGTTATTTGTAGTGACTTCACCTACATTTTCTCCCCATTTATTTCCCTGAACTTACTGATTTATGAGATTGCTAGACAACTGGGGCACTTGCTCAGTCTAGCTAAAGATAACTTAAAATGGAAAAATAAAATGAGAAAGTAAAAATATGAAAATAAAATTGAAGGTAACCAAACATGGTCAATTGTTTTTCAATTTCATCCCCCCACAGTCATCAAGATTTAACTTTAAGTACAGGTAAATAAAAGGTAACTATGTGATGCAAACACAGTTAGTTGCAGGAACGGATGCAGCAAGCCCCCAAAATTGGCCCCGAGTGCAGCAACAAGTTATCAGTTCAGACAGGAAGGCTGCACATCAAAGTTAGAAAAACACCAACCACAGAAAACAGAAGTAGCTTTCGACTTCCCTTCCGTAAAGTATTGCTTCCTGATGTCTTTCTATGAAAAACATCAGTGAATTTGCAGCACTTGACCATGCTGGAGGAGCACAAGGAGTGTTTGGATAAGAGAGGTAGCATTAGCAAAATTCACAGCAATGAATATTACACAGCAGTCATGGAAGAGGACTTGCAACGCATTGAAGACTTGATTGAGAAACATGGGAGCAATTTCCTCATTGAGCCACAAGGCAAAGTATATAAAGAAGCCTTCTGCAAGGTAAATGCAACAATGCTACCATCTTATAAAATACTGCAAGGATCTTTTTATGCTTGCAAGCAAGTCTCACTTCACAGAAACAAAGAAAGAAAACAACTTTGATAGCAAATAAATGTCAACTGTATATAGGCAAACAAGAAACTTAAATTTATGATTATTCCATTTCTTCTTCACTCGTTTTTCCCGGTAGGGCTTTGCTATTCTTCCCCTTCACCTGGCTGCCTCTTACAGAAAAATCCAAAGCATGCAGAGTCTTCTGTCTGCAGGAGCAGACACTGAATTGAGGTATGGATGTAAGCACTAAAACCTGACATCTAACTCAGGTAGAATCAACTAATACTTCCTGAAGCATTTGATCATCATACAATTATTTTATAGGGGGTTGAGAACAAGAAAAATAATGTACTTTCTGTTAAAAGTCTTCTGTTCTCCATGTCTTCACCTTTACCTCTGTCACAGAGATATGCTTGGTCGAACCCCGCTGCACTTGGTGATAATTGGTTGGCCAAGCATCCTGAATACGTCCCAAAAACCAGATTCCAAGTTCCAGACTAAAGTGATCGGTGTGTGTACAAAGGCAGAGGCCTGTTTAAGGCTCCTCTGTGACCATGGTGTAAACATCAATGCTAAGGTGAGTTTTCCATGTAGGCAAATAGATGTCTAGCTGCTTCTTACAATCTCCTAACTTTGATGTTCAACATGCAAAAGGGCTACCAACAACGTCAAAGTCAGCATACTGTAATAAGCCTGTGGAAGTAAATTCTGCTTTAAGATAAATACTGGTTAAATTGTGGTTCATCTGTAGGTGGAGAGAAAAGACCACCAGACAGCTCTTCACATATCAGTACGCTACAGAGCACTATCTGCTGTCCAAATACTGGCGTGCTATGGTGCCGATGTTAATGCTGTGGATGGCAGTGGGATGGCACCTCTGCATATGGCTGCTGGGATACTGCATAAGAATATTATTGCCAGTCTGCTCAGGCATGGCGCAAATGTTAACATGGTTTGTATTGTTTGAGAATTTGATATTCAGTATTATGTTTGTTTGTTTGTTTTTTTAATCAACTGTGCTTTATGGATAATAAGACATAGGAAAAGTTAATTATAACTGTCAACACCAATTTATCATTAATTAAATATTTACTTACAATCTTAATTACATACTCACTCAATTATATATGCTGTGGTTATAAAAAGCCCCTTCCCATCCAAAAGCATGGATCAAGTTTGTAAAGATGCACAATGGCAGCATGTGATTCAGTTTTCCTTTAACCTTTCTGCTCTCAACACTGTTGAAATATCTTGTGTCCTTCAACAAGTCTGTATTATTCTTTTTAATAGGGAGTGCAGCACACTGGGAACACCCCTCTACACCTCGCTGCTGTGGCAATGGCTACAAAGACCACTAAAACCCCAGAAGACGCCATTAGCAGCATCACTGAGCTGCTCGAACAAGGCGCGGAGCCCAATGCAGTGAACAACGCTGGCATGACACCTTTACACGAGGCATGTAGCATGGGAAACGAGGAGCTCGTAGACCTGCTGCTGAGCTACGGAGCTAGCATGTATAAGCTAAGCGAAGCAGGGGAGAACTGTCTGTACCTTTTCCTGAACAACATGCCTAATGTGAGAAATGTTTCTCTGCTAGTGAAGCTCCTCAGCCTGACCTCACCGCTTACTGTCTACAACCAAAAAGGCCACCTGCCCTTAACCTTAACAAAACCATGTTTCTTTAAACAGAGAGACTACCTCATGAACCTAACTCGACAGACAAGGAGACTTCAGGATATTTGTAAGAGTGACATTTATCTAACACACGTCAGAGGCAAGAAAGAAGAAACGAGGAAAATCCTTCCTGACAAGCTGTACAAATTTATCTTCAACCATTGGGAGAATGTACACAACATCTCCTTTGTGACAGACAGTGAACAGGAATATGTAAAATAATAATTTCATATTACTCCAACCTGACACCAGTTCAAACTGTTCAAACTCCACCTGACTTTAAACTTTTGCATCAAACCGCTGACTAACCTTAAAGTAACAGAGGTGTGGATGAAAGAAAGAAAAGAGAAATCATACCTTCAGGTCCCTGTGCATGATTCCATTGGAGTGAATGTACTCCACACCTTCAAGTATGTGTCTTAGCAGTCTGAGCGTGTGTTCAGTATCAATACAGGCATAAGGACCTGAAAACAGAAAATACATCTATTTATTCCCCTCCCCCAAAAAGATTTTCTATCTCAGAATACCCCTAAAAATATTATCTGCATATATTATAAGCAACATGAAGCTCTGGGCTGTAAGTAATCTGAAATAAACATGGATGTATAACTGAGAAATTACATCTTGAGATTTGTTCCTCTTTGGGCTTGGCGTTCCTCTCAGAGATCCAGTCTTTTAGGGAGCGCTCACATAGTTGCATCTGGATATAAAGCATCAGGTGGAAGTGCACCTGCAGATATGCCATAACAGAAAAGTTACATCCTCTGCTTTTCTTTTTTTGCAATAAAGAAAAAGAAAAAACTCTTATTGCTCATTTCCACCTTCATGTCTATTATTTATTATAATTTATGGGCTTTACTAGCGTTGCTTTGCAAGCCTATATAAAATTATCTTAAACTAGGTATACCCTTTCAGTTTATTCTCTGATTGGAATGCACTGTTCGAGAGCAGTGTGCTGGAGATGATCATATTACTGATATTCAATCTCACTGACATCTGTGTGAAAACTGTGAAAAATTATAAAAATAAAATAATTATAAATATTATAATTTAGATCAGTCTGAAGCCTGAACTTATGACTTCTACATATACTTACCTCAGTATCTGAAATTAGTTTAATTAGCTTTTTTAAATCCAAGAAAGTTTGGGTTTTTTTGTTGTTTTTTTTTTAAATCACCTACCTCTTTAGAAGGCCTCGTTGGACGCTTCTCAGTCCACTGATGACACTCCTTGTCAATGCAGGAGTTGTTGTTTAGTTCCATGCTACTCCTACTGGACTCCTCATCCAAAACTGCTGAAGCATCCCAACCCATGGCAGGACACTTGGAGGCCTTAATGGGACCTTGCTGTCCCAGAAAAACGCAAGGGACATAGTTCTCTGGGATGCGACGCATCGTCTTGGGACACACCATCTGTCCCTCCTGGGTGGGAACTAAGGCTTTTATAGGCTGCGTGTCTCTCTGAGGTACTTTGGCACTTGAAGCAGTCTCTGCGGGTGTTTGACTGTGGCTCTGAAAAACTATAGAGGAACTGCTGCTGTTCTTCTCCCCACTTTCATCAAGGCTGTAAATGAAAGAGTCGAGACAGACTTAGTGCAAGTTCACAAACTAATTACTAGTGCTGCCTGTACATGCCTCGAGATATCTAGTCATTCACTAGTCACACAGACTTTATGCCAAGACCTGCAATAAATAGCCCACCTTTAATGGTATTTCTACACATAATCAAGAATAATGTTATTTGTGCTCTGAATTGAAGTCAGCAATTCATCCAAAGTGTTCCACTTCAAGGTAATTTTACAAAAGCAGGAGAAAATTATTAGTTTTGTCAAAATTTTCCCAAATGCTTTTAAACACAACAAGTCAGAAACCAAGTACATAAAGAAATCAACATAGGGTTTCTATGATAAACATACATAATGTATGTGTTCCCAAGAAAACCATTTACAAAAATCCAGATTTCTTTCAGAAAAAAAGAAAAAGAAAACAACATTATCAGACTCCTGAAAAACTGACCTTTTTATTGAGCCATAGCACAAATCATTGCTGTGCAATGATGTAACTCTGTAATACTCAAAGCTTGTAAAATCAAGTTAAATCTAAGGGTTATCTTCTAATTTACACAGTTAAAACTTCAGCAAGAGTTTTAGCTGTCACATGAGAAAGCATTATGCCAAAGACAAATAAAATCAGTTTAGACTTGAGAAAAGAATTGTTGATGCTTACCAATAAGGAGATGGCTATACAAAATTATCACAGCATTTTCAAGCATCAAGAACTGGAGTGAAAAGCATCACCAAGAAATATAAGGAGAGCCACACAGTAAAGAACGAGCCTGGTAGAGGTAGAAAGTGAAAGATCTCAAAGACTGTGGAAAGAAAACTAGAGGGAGACGTGTCTAAAGACCCCAAAACAACTGCCAAGACACCAATGAATGACTAAGCCATGTCGGGAATGGTAGACTTCAAGAAGTAATCCAATAGAGCCATACACAGGAATGGACTGTGAGGTTGCAGCCCAAGAAAAACTCAACTTCTGCATTAGAGACACCTTCAAGTCAGACTGAAGTATGCTAAGGACAACCTCAGAGATGCTGATTATGTTTCAAGAAAGAAGGGAGAGGCACACATTATAAAGAACACAATCCCCACAGAGAGAGACACCATGGTGGGACAATTTCTCTGTTTAACACCACTTGTGAAATAATGAAAAAAATGACATTTTCCCAGGGAGTTTAATAATGTCGTTCATAATTTGTATAGCCTATACTTGTAAAACATTTACATAGGCCACAAATGGAGTTATTTACTCGCACACAAAACAATGCTACTGAACTGCCTTAAATATCTGGTTTGTAATCCAGTCTTTTCTTCTGTTACCTATGCTACTATGTAACACATTGGCAAGATGCCTACTTGGTAGCTACTTTAAGCACCTGAGTCAACTAAATCCAGATGGCAACGTTCCAACAAGAGGAGGAAAGTGTGACAGTAATATGGTTAACATTATGTTTGCTTCTCTCCCATATGCCTTTGTTCACACTACCGGTAACAAAATTTTAGTCAAGCAATATTCCCAATAAATCTGTTCTCATTTATACAGGTAGATTTTTCTGTTTCTGTTCACAGACAACATAAAAATGAAACAGTCAAACAAACTCGGCTCACTGAGACAAATTTAAACCAGAAGCCATGTTCCAAATCATGTGCCAATTTGCTGCTCATAACTAAAACCCTTAATATAACAGTAATGTGGTCTGAAAAAATAACTATTAATATAATCAGCTAAAGATTACTACATAAGTGCTGTTTTTTGTTTTGTTAGGTTTTTTAAAATTGTATAAAAACTGCACAGAGGGGACATTAGAAGCAAGAGGAAACCTTTCTGCTTATTTTAAATTGTTGTCTTTTTAGTAACCACTGACAAAAAGTTACTTTTGGCTAGTCCCTAAAGGGTTACAATGGGTAGCTCAGCATCTAATTTAGCACACCCGCCCATGGCATTTGTGTCTCCTCCTAGGATTAAAACCAGGAATCCTTTGTTGTTAGGAAAACGTTAAACCGTTATACTGTGGAAATATCGTGTCAACTGACCAGTCGGAACACATTAGGGATTGAGGAAGGGAGCAAACAAACAGCATTGCACACATAAGGTGAGAAGTAATGCTGTATCTGTGTACCATCTGAAGATTAACGCCTGCAAATCTATTCTAGCACACCCTCGAAATGAAAATTTGAGCCCATAAATGAGAATAATAGTAACACTGTAATTATCAACAACCTAATAAATCACAAAGCCAAAACGGATAATAATCACACTGCCTACCTGTCTTGTCGTCCAGCAGATTCTAGTGCAGGCAAGTTTGACTCAGGATCTGTAACAAAGACAGTTTACACACAAAGTCTCCATCAGCGGTCCCATCATGCATTTCTTCCAAGCAAACATGTGCAGGACAGAGTTGAAATACTCACATGCTGCAGGCTGGACATGTTCCATCCACGCGGTGTGATAGCCCACAACATTTACATGCTGCAAGCTGGACAACATTTTGACCTCCCTAAGGACCTACAGCAAGTAAAACAAGTTAAAGCGGGTACTTCATATCTCTGTATTTAAGTTACATAAGTGTTCTAATGAGCACAGCTCAGAAGGCTTACCTTCATACAGTCTTCCTTTGAAACTTTTTTGATGAGAATTTTCTTCATCGCATAATACTGTCCATCCAATTTGTTCATAACCTATCAACGATAACACAATGATTTAACTCAAATCCAGTTTTAGAACAGAATAGACCTTTCTTGTCATTGTACATGTACAATGAAATTGTGAGGAAAAATTAAAAGTTTAGAAGAGTTTCTTAAAGAATGTCACAAAAATTATATATACCTTAAATACGTTTCCATATGATCCTTTCCCAAGTCTACAGATTTCTTCGAACTCACTGAGATATCGTGATGTCTGCGCTTGAAACAGTCCCTCCTTAGGTCTGCTTAAGGCACAAACAGGCTTCCTTAAAAATGTACTGAAATATGCTTTTGAACACATGCATCAGAAAAAAATCCAAATACAATTTACCTTAGAGAAGGATTGTGTGCGATTGTTCCGAGGCCCTGCAAACCAAGACGAGGATAATCACAATGATCACTCTTTGACACAGCAGGCAGCAAAGAAGGTTTATCAAAGTACAGAATTTGCTCAAAAATGTTGATTAAAACTAACATACTGACTCCAAGCACGCAGTGTAGGTGCTGGCAACAGATCCACTTACCTGAGGGTAGAGTGAGGAGCTGGCAGCATTAAGCAGCTCAGTGAAGGCCCGGTTATGCTGGAGTCTGACGGTGCTGAATTCATCACTTATTGCCAGAGGTGAAAGGAGATTCATGGCAGCTAAACGCTGACCTATGACTGTGAGAGGAGCAATAAAATACTTAAACCTATGCGACACATGAACCAAATGCTAAACATGAACTGTATTTGGATTTCTCTTCTAACTAAATGTCAGTTCTTAGTATAGGATCTCAATGGCTACCTTTAAACAGCATGCGTGAACGAGCTGGATTGCTCTCGTAAACAAAGCACAGGTGCTCGAGCAAAGACCCGAGGAGAAGGTGGTTGGGGATGGCTGAGGCAAACTCTTGGATTGACGGATAATGCCTACCAGCCATCAACACCTCACGGTTATCGTCTGTGTCTGAAGCTAAACATAGGACAAAAAGAAAGAAAAACACTGAAAATGAGATCAAATAAGCACTTGTGAAAGCAGCTGACTGTTCTGTAAAGTTCACAGAGTAGATTTCTGACACAGCTGTCTTACCTTCTTCAATAACTTTTGCTATAATTTCTACAATGTTTCTTTCTCCTATATCCATTCTTCTGTGTGAAAACCCTTTCGGTGCAATATTAAGGCCTCAGAGCTACACTAATGATTCAACTTCAAGAAAAAATTTGCTCATCTTGTTTATGCATAAGGGGGTGTGCACAACAGTAACGCTTATCTGCCATATCCAGTGGACACAGGCCCCCCTCCACCTATCGCACAAAATGACTGAGCTTAGGAGAAGATGTCCATGTAGGGGTCTTTGCATGGTCTCCGTCGTCACTCTCATTTTATAATATTGCAGAATTCGTACACAGGGAGGGCCTGACGTGTGAAGCAAACATTAACCAGGTGTATTTTAAATCCTGTTTATGTAAAGGAGGAAGGTCAGGCTAGACCTGCCTCTTTGTGACTCACTTTATTTGAAGGCTCTATGGAGTAAATTCACATGTAAAGACTATTATTTCTCTCTGTGACACTAAGAACTAAAGGGATAGGCCATGCATAAATAGGTATGGTTGCTTTAATTCAGTCATGCATTTCAGCCGCACATACCTCAAAACCCAAAACATAAATGAGACCTCAAACACACAAATATATACGAGTGTATTTCAAAGGGTTTGGAGCCTTTCTGGTGGGGGGACAAGCACCCCTAATTTTCATCACCAAATTCTCTAAATAGCATCACAAACCTTAGCTGATGTAGGCTAGAGCGCTAAAGATTATTAGCTGTCCATAAGTCTACTGCCATATCGCTTTATGCCAGCCAAGGAGCCAGTGTAGTTTATTTTATTCCCATTCTGCTTGAATTGGGCTTCATTATTTGTTTACAGCACAACAGCACTCCAGAGCAAGCCAGAAGGATGTTAGCTATCAACGGGCAGTGGAAGCCTATATTCAATTAGAATACTATCATAAAACGATGTAAATCCTGCTTTTGTTGTTGTTGTTGTACATTCTGTTTCACTGTCACATTTACATTTTGGTGACGGCACAAAGCCTGAGAGAGGAGGATAGAGGGGGTGAGAAGGAGAGAGTGCAGGATGAAGACAGCAAAAGTAGAGAAAGCTTACATGCAATCAAAATCAGCAAAAGTTATAAAGCTAAGGTAGCTTCTTCTTTTGGCCACATTCACTGAAGTTTATTTCAAATCCTAAATCTAACACAATCACTGAGGTAAATGGTAGCATTTAACAGAATTCATTTCACTCTAAACATGCCTTAGACAGGACAGCTGCCACTATGCTTAAATATAAGTGGATCTGGCTGGGTACCAGCTATCCACAATAAAGGGAGTGTTTGTATTATTTTTTTAATGTCTGTACTAATTCATGCTACTTTGATTGCTTCAAGTAAAAGGAAACTCAAACAATGGATACTACAATACGTCATCCAACTAATGAGATTGCTTTTTAAGTTAACATTTTAATGCATACCCAGCTCAAATGGGTTTTGCAAAGGTGAAAAGATTGAATATGCTTGCAAGCACCATATTCAATTAATACTTATTGGAGGGTACTGTGCACGATATCATGACTGGAGGCTGAGGCTGAAGACTAAAGCTGATCCTTAAAATTGTTCATGCAGTTAAAATAAACGGTCTCTCAGAGGATGGCTTGTCACACGGACTCTTAACTTCTTAGCTACGCCCCTGCTATATTACGTAAGTAAAAATGCAGGTGTGGACTTTCGACAACTCCAAAACTCACATTTCACTCAATCAATGTGGACAACCGTCACGGACGTTTGGCTGACACCGGTGTAAACAAAACCTTTGAGTTCAGCAGTTGTAAAACACAGCAACGAAAATCTGCTTACTGTCAAACAGGACTTCGTCGTCCTCTTCAGTCGCCAAGTTTAGCAGGCTAACGATACTGTCTGCCTCCTGCCTCCAGCTGGGTTTACGGTTATGCCGAAGCAAAAGGCCGCTGCTGCCAGAACATTCCTCCGACTGCACGAGTCCGTTGTCGGACGGTGAGCTGTACATTTTAGTACGGGAAATAACGATGACATGGCAAAATAAAACGCTTAATTCACCACGCTGCCCGATAAAAAATAAAAATAAAAAAGCTGTCCCATGTCTGCAATGAGATGAGTCAAACTCTACGTTAAATCCCAGTTTGTGAAAATGTACAACGGCAGAAAAGTCCGAAAAGCTGTATGAAAAATGCCATAAGGTTCACCATGTCAATGGACAGCCATGTTTTGCGTTCCCCAGCCTTACAGGGACCGTCTGACAATATGCGTATTAAGCCAAAAGGTTAACATATCGTTAGCTTCATAGCATAAGTGCCTAAGTCATTTTTTTGTGATGACATAGGCAGACGGACAGGATGATGCAGCAAAAATGACTTAGGCACTTATGCTATGAAGCTAACGATATTTATTCTATTTAATCTATGTTTTTGTAAAATAAAAAAATTTAAAGTAAAATTAACATAAGCGCATTTGAAAAATATGAAACTAAAAAGTCAAGATACTGAGGTTGTCCCTGTAGTTAAAAAGTCGTCTTTTCGTTTTTAAAAACTGGATAATTGCACATTCGCCCTGACACGTCACGGAGTCGGTTTGGTGATGAAATAATACTAAGCTTTAGGCAACAGCTTTGAAAATACTTGCTCTAACAGTGCCATTTATTTTACTTTTTTTGCTACTATTGTATTTATTTTTGAGGCTGTGTTCTTACGCACTCATTATATTACTGTTTTGCTGCTTTTAATAGGAAGCTGCGCTGTTCTGCGCACACGTGACGCTCGCGAGCAATCTGCGCAGTTCGCGCGGGACTTGCTTTAGGTTTGTGTTTACAGCATGGTGTCGGGTAGTGGATGTACTGGCAAGCAGTGCCAATGATAATATTTGACAGAAGGGACGGCAGGGACTAACTATTCGGTGTTTTACAGAAAAAACAAATTTAAACTCTCAAGTCATTCCACTCTTCGAAGATGTCTGATGCATGGTAAGCTAGCGAGAGCATTTGTTCATATGGATATGTTTGTGTTTTTTAAACGTTTGTTACCTTATACACTGGAATTCAACATTGCTTTTCTTTGCTGCAGCTCTGAACCTGCCGGGGCCATCAGAGCTATTGATAAGCACTCGGTGCATCAGATTTGCTCAGGACAGGTGGTGCTGACTTTGGCCACTGCTGTCAAAGAGCTGGTGGAGAATAGCATTGATGCAGGAGCCACCAACATTGGTAATTAAATATTTACCCAAAGTATTTTTCGATAGAGTCCCGTTTGCCTAATAATACTGTTTTGCATTGTTAGATATCGTTTAATGTATCACATGTTTGCATGCTGCAGATGTCAAGCTGAAGGAGAGTGGAGCTGAACAAGT
The DNA here is from genome assembly GCF_000239375.1 of Pundamilia nyererei. Classification (NCBI taxonomy): domain Eukaryota; kingdom Metazoa; phylum Chordata; class Actinopteri; order Cichliformes; family Cichlidae; genus Pundamilia; species Pundamilia nyererei. The sequence goes on from NW_005187406.1 coordinate 1,466,840, forward strand.
GGAGGTGGCAGACAATGGCAAAGGTGTTGAGGAGGCCAACTTTGAAGGACTGAGTAAGTGTCACCTTTGTATCTGTGTAATTAGACAATATCTGCCTGTGCTTGTTTGTTAAGAAGAAATCATCTGTGTGTTCCACAGCACTGAAGCATCACACATCAAAGCTGAGGGATTTCTCTGACCTCATCCACGTGGAAACATTTGGCTTCAGAGGTGAAGCCCTGAGCTCTTTATGTGCTCTGAGGTAAAGTATTTCAAGTTCTGCAGTAATTTTAGATATAAAACTAAATTATTTGCCAGCTAAAATTTGCTCTTGCTCCTTATTGTAGTGACTTAAGTGTCATTACCTGCCACGAGTCCAGCCAGGTGGGCACAAAGTTGGTTTTTGACCACAAAGGCCACCTAGTGCAGAGGACCCCTCATCCTCGGCAACAGGGCACCACGGTCAGCCTGCAGCAGCTCTTTTCCACCCTGCCTGTTCGACACAAGGAGTTTCAACGCAATATTAAGAAGGTTGGGCATTCAGTCGTCTCTTTCATTGTCTTTCTTCACATACTGAGTTTTCCAAAAGTGGGCTTCAGGTGCCCCCTCTGTGAATCGCCACCTTATCGCGGTGGAGGGGTTTGTGCGTTCCGGTGATCCCAGGAGTTATGTTGTCAGGGACAGTTTGTCCCTGGTAGGGTCTCCCAAGGCAAATTGGTCCTGGGTGAGGAGCCAGACAAAGAGCGATTCTAACAACCCCTATGAAGTCCAAAAAAAATCAAGGGTTAAAAACTCAGGGTTACCAGGGTTCCACCCGTGAGCCAGTCCCAGAGCGGTGATCAGGGACAAGGTCCTGGTGTGTTGATCCATGGCTTTCAAAACTAGCTTGTGGTACGTGGTAGGTCACATCTCTAAGATGGGCTGGTTCGCCTCAACATACAACTCGGGCTCCAGAGCCAGTTTCCTGGGCTTTGTTCTACTCTGGAGTTGTCCTAGATGAGAGGCGGCGGCAAGAGTGGGTATTTTCTATGACAAGTTTAACTTTAAAGTAACAAATTACATCAACAATGTCAACAGACCTTAATAACGGCTATTATCTTGTTCTGTGTTTTTAGGAGTATGCCAAAATGATACATGTGCTGCAGTCCTACTGTATCATTTCTACAGGAGTGCGCATTACCTGCTCCAACCAAAATGGGCAGGGAAAGCGCAGCACAGTCCTCAGCACTACTGGCAGCCAAAGTATGAGAGACAACATTGGAGCCATATTTGGACCAAAGCAGGTTAATATGCTGTTGCTAATAACAACAAAGCCACTGGCCTGATACTTCATAAAAGAGGCTTGTCAAAAAGCGGTTCATGTGCTTGCTAAATGTTTTATTTCATATTAATTTTTTTTTCTGTGATTATGTGCTGGCTGTACATCTTGCAGCTGCAGAGTCTTCTACCTTTCCAGCAAGTTTCTCCCACTGAAAATGTTATTGAAGAATATGGACTCAAGGGTGCAGATCTACCCAAACAGCTTTTCTCGTGAGTGTTTTATAGGAAGACCTTTTTGCACAATTCTTGTTATTATTTTCTTTTTTGTAATTATTATTATTTTGTTTGCTTTTGACAGGATCACAGGTTTTGTGTCTCAAGGTGACCACGGTGTTGGGAGAAGCACCACAGACAGGCAGTTCTTTTTCATTAACAGTCGGCCTTGTGACCCCCTGAAGGTAATTCCTGCTGAGTGGCTTTATGAGGAGGTGTCAGAATTCATCATTCCTGCCTGAACTCTGGTTATTCCCACCCTGCAGGTGACCAAACTCGTAAACGAAGTGTATCACATGTACAACAGACATCAGTATCCATTTGTTGCCTTGAACGTAGCTGTTGCTTCAGGTGAGAAAATGGGGATTAATCAAGCTGATGTAATTTATGGAACCCGTTTGATTTCCCTGAGTGCATGTGCGTTGTGTTTTCAGAGTGTGTGGATGTGAATGTAACCCCGGACAAGCGACAGATTTTCCTTCAGGAGGAGAAACTCCTGTTGGCTATTCTGAAGACCTCTCTCATCGCCATATATGAGGGTGGAGTCAATAAGATCAGCCTGAACTATACACCTGCACCCAGCACCAGTAAGAATACACCTTTACATGTAGACCCTCATATCTTTACATTAATAATACGGTAAAATAGCAACACTGAGAGGTTTTTAGGAATATTTGTCCTTGCACTCAATGGTTAGTAATGTAAGGGAAGGACGAAATAACGCCATGATTATGAGTTAATTAAGTGTGGGAGCATGAGAGCTACATAGTATTTATCTTCTAATAATGCATGGCCACGTGTAGAATCTTTTTACAAAATCTGTTTACTTTATGGGAGAAGTCCATAAAGTATTACAAAGTATTATCAAGAGAAGCATGGATTCATATATTATTTTCAGAAATGTCCTACCAAGACAATAATGTACAGTTACTTCATGGGATATCATAGGCATATGGACCCTGCCAGGTTTAATCAAATCAGCGCATTTTGTGTTCAGTATTTAATTATCCCTTTTCCAATGAATGGTATTTTTATTAGCTGTTCTTAAAAGTTTCATTTTGTTTCTGTGCTTCTTCATAGATGCAACATCAACATCTGAACCTTGCCGAACTGTCTTGTCTAACGAGAACAAGGCAGAACGTGAGGAGGACACCGAATCTGTTATTCTGAGCCCAAAGTCATCCCTGAATCTGGCCGGCCTAAAAGCTGCTTTTTCAAGTCATTACAGTTCCAGTTCTGGGAAGTCGAGTAAGGAAAAAGCTTCCAGCAGTGGCACAACACAGAAAACACTGCAGTCTTTTTTTAAGGATCCTGTAAAAACTTCCTGCAACTCAAGTTTAAAATCTCCATTAAAATACACAAGACAGCTGGATAAATGCTCGTCGGCAGGGAAGTCGGTGCTAGATGGGTTTAGGTACCAAGTGATGTCCTGCGAGGACACTGATTCTCAAAAAGACAGTGCTGGGTCCAGTTGTAACACAGCTGAAGCAAAACCCGATATTCAGTGTTCTGACCTGGAGTCCAGTCCTCCAAAAGTGGACAGAACGAGTGTTAATAATGAAACTTTTAAAGAGACATCAGGCAACATTCACACTGTTCCCGAAGATCCAGAGTTAGAGACTGAAGCATGCACTCCTTATGAGGACTCTGCTGTCAGCCCAGAGGCCAAGAGGGCCAGGAAAGACTATCCACATTTCCCTTCAGAAGAAGAATCCAGCACTTTTTCAAACGCTGGTGAGAAACCTCCCTTGACAGTGGATGCTCCAGTCTGCCTGCAGAGGAGGACTGTGCATCTTCAGTTCTCTTTAGCAGAGCTTGCAAAGAAGATAAGGAGGTTACAGGACCAGCAGAAACAAAGGGCCGGGGAAGAGCTGCTGTACAGACGCTTCAGAGCCAAGATCAATCCAGGAGAAAACCAGAGTGCAGAAGAAGAGCTCAAGAAGGAGATCAGGTAGATTTTAGAGGTATGGACTTAACTGTCGGTGTGCAATTTTCAAACAAATAATTAAAAGAAAAATGTTTTTAATCCCTTCAGTAAAGAAATGTTTAAAGAAATGGAGATCATCGGTCAGTTTAACCTGGGCTTCATTATCACAAAACTCAAGTCGGACCTTTTCATGATTGACCAGCATGCCACAGATGAGAAGTACAACTTTGAGATGCTACAGCAGCACACCGTACTCCAAGGGCAGAAGCTCATTGTGTAAGAGTGTAAATCACTGAGTAAAACCGTGTTTGGAATGTTTCCAATGGCAATCCGAGTATGTTTTTATTTATTATTTTTTTCCGTTTGCAGCCCACAAAAACTTCACCTCACTGCAGTCAGTGAGAACGTACTCATAGAGAACATCGAGATTTTCAGGAGCAATGGCTTTGAATTTCTGATTGATGAGGACGGTAATACAATTTGCACCAGGGATTAAAAGTGATCTGATTATTTTGACAGTTACAAATATGAAGCTTATATTTGTTGTTTATTTTTTGGGGACTGCAGCTCAGGTGATGGAGAGAGTGAAGTTGGTCTCACTGCCCACCAGTAAAAACTGGACATTCGGTCCATCAGACATCGAAGAACTGATCTTCATGCTGAGCGACAGTCCAGGGGTTATGTGTCGACCATCCAGAGTCAGGCAGATGTTTGCCTCCAGAGCTTGTCGGAAATCTGTGAGTTTATATCACTGTGACGTTGTTTTTAAGTGCTCACTCAAGTTTTGACTGGATAGTCATAGACTGCAGCATTGACTGTATATAAAGGATGGACGTGGCCACTTATTGGTTTCTAAAGTCCACTTTTGAAGCCTCGATTTCTAGATTGTTTTGCCCATCGTGATATTACGTTTTTTTGGACTCAGAAATGATATTCATCTTTGAGGAAGCTTGATTTGGAAAGCTACATACATAAACTATATGGTATGATACACCCTGTTAGTAATGCTAGTAATTTGTAGTTATCTAAGAGCTTTTAAAAATGTCATTATAGGGAAATTGCATAACATTATTTTGAAAATGCTTTTTGATACATTTTCTGCTCATCAGGTGATGATCGGCACTGCTCTGAGTGTTAATGAGATGAAGAAGCTCGTGGTTCACATGGGGGAGATCGAGCATCCATGGAACTGTCCTCACGGCAGGCCAACCATGAGGCACCTCGCTAACCTGGACGTCATCTCACAATACTGAGTCTGCAAAGGAAGGAACTGTTGGAGTAACTGATTTAAGATAACTCAAATGTGTCCCGACTCCAGATTACTTCTGTCAAACCACTCTTACGGTATATTGTAGAGTTAAATGGTTTGTTATTGATTTAATGTCATGTTTAGTTGTGTTTAGATTTTAAAAATGTATATTACATATTATATTTTTTTATTTTAATATACACTACACAGAACAATAAAAAAAGATACTGGAAAAATATATGTATTCTGTCTCTGTTACTTTAAATCATTTATTTACAGGTTTGCATTGTGTTGTGTTGACTGAATGGGTCTGCTACTGGAGTGAGGTCAACCTAGATTCACACCTGAGTGGTAAAATGACTGAGACCTTATTCTGGGTTTCAAGGTAAATGCAGAAAAGCAAACGATCTGTGAATATCGTCACTTTAGGACCACAAGATTTGGGATCGTTTTATCAGCCACTGGATTTGTAAACGTTATACACATCAGACTATCTGAATTTCCAGTAGCAAATGCCGATTTAAGATTAGCAGAAGTAATTTAACAATGGAAATAATGTATTTTCCATTACTTTGAAATCCATAATGAGTGTTTAATGACGCTTGAAAGTGGCCGACTGCTGTATCTGGAAAATATGTTTTATTATTTACTTATTTGCGCTCACAAAATGCCTTTTATTAAGGTTATCGTAAATACTAGATCAGTTGCGCATTCAAAGCCCACCAGGTCAGGGTGTGACCAAGGATTAGCCTAGCAAACTCAAATGAAGGCTTTCTTTCAGGCTTCCGTAGTTGTAAGCGTCCGTTGCCATGGTTAAGTTCCTATTCCCAGCTTGTGCAGTACTTGAGACAAGATGAGAAATAGAAAAGAGGCTAAGGAAAATGTTTGATTGGGAAAAATAATAATAAAAAGGGAAAACAATAACAGTTGGGTATGACATCCAAAACGGAGGAGGGTAGACGATCTTAAAAGTCGATGACGATGAGCCAAATCAAGCTCCAGAATCAGCCTGACAGTGACGAGCAGCCCGAGGACGAAGGCAACTATGAACTTCCCCCACTTGTTATCTTAACTGAACAGAGGTACATTGTTATTCACGACGTTAGTTATGTGAATAATTGTTTTTAGAGAACGTATAAGTTACTCAGGGTGTGAGGTTTGGTGTCTTTCTGACAGATATGAAGGGGAAACCTGTGAAGGGCAGTTTCATGGACAAGGTGTAGCTTATTTTGAAGGAGGCCATGTGTACAAGGTACAGCTTTACAAATGAATTTCAAATACAAATAATGACCTCATTTCATAAATCAATTAAGGATTTATTATATTATAATATATTTTGAAATGTGTTTATATCCTTCCAAAAAAAAAAGAAGCATCAAACAAATAACAAAAATGTATGTTTGAATTGCATTTTTGTGAAGGGCATGTTTTCCAAAGGACTTATGGATGGATTCGGCACATTCACACGGGCAGCTGGACTAAAATATGAGGTAGCATACAGAAATTATGCATTAAAAACTAACTGTACAGTATCCTTTCTTAAGCAGGGTTTTTGAAAAGTCAATGTATATGTAACCTTTCTAAAAACAGCCATCCTTTCTATACACACTCATAAAAATACAGGTCAGTAAGATGTAATGAAACATAATGTGGAGGCAAAGTCTTTGATAAAGGAATGCAGGCAAAATACTGAATTGAATTTATCTAATAGGGAGAGTTTGTACACAATATTCCCATGGGCCAGGGCACTTATACATGGGCAGATGGCAGCACCTATAAGGGGGAGGTTTACAACGGTATACCACATGGGACAGGAACCTACAAATGTACCCAAAACAGCTTGTTTTACAGCGGGCAGTGGCATCAGGGCAAGAGACATGGAAAGGTATGATTTACCATTGATTTTGTCATTTTTTAGGAATTTGGTTGTCTCTTTTTAATTGGTCTCGTTTGTGCTAGGGTACGGCGTATTATAACGAGGAAAAAAACTCTTGGTACAAAGGAGATTGGGTGAGGAACAACAGAGAAGGATGTGGACTGAGATGGTATGCATCAGGTGAATATATCTCCTCATCTGGTGTTGTATTTGAATTACCCTGCAATAACATCTGTTCCTGATAGCTACCCTTCTGGGAACACTTACTCTGGTGAGTGGAAGACCAACCAGAGGCATGGAAAGGGCATGATGCGGTGGCTGAATCTGGGACAGATGTATGTTGGGGCATGGCAGGATGGAGTGCAGGTATGAAAGAAAACCCTAGTTTAATTATATATGAAGTTATAAAGCTTAAAAAAAAATTAACTCTTGAATCAGATTTATGTTTTGGTTGCTCCTGCGGCAGCATGGCCAAGGCACACATGTCTGGAATTTAAGACGAAAAGATGGATCTCAGTATTCCCAGAGCAATCGATACACAGGGGAATTTGCTCAGGGTCAGAGGCATGGATGGGGAACCTTTTACTACGCTGGTGGTGCGATCTATGAAGGAGAATGGAAGAACAATAAAAAGCACGGGCAGGTGTGTTTCACTGTCAGCTGGAAAAAGTTTAGAGAAATCCACAGTATGCTTTCTTATTGATGTATTAAAAGTGCAGAATGAATCAACTCTGATTGTAAAATTCAGAAAAATGTCACCTTTGTCAGGGAAAATTCACACTGAGTGACGGGCGTGCATTCGAGGGACACTTTGTGGATGACCAAATTATCACACCCAACCTGAGAGCACATAGTGCTCCTCTCGGTAAGGAGCAACAGTATTCAAGAGTATGTTCAAAATAGAAAAGGAGGAAATAAGCAATCCTGCAGTCTTGAAATCCTTCTGAAATTTGTCATAGGTGCGTTCCCGCTGTCACATAGTAACTCATCTTTACTGGGACCAGACATGGCTCTGAACATTGACTGTCTCCTGGACATGATCCCGGAAAGAAAACGTGACACAGAGCGCAAACAGGTCAGTCCTCAGCCCAGCGTCCTCATTTACAGCCGTGTTCCCACCCTGAAACCGTGTATCATGTGTAACAGGTGGAGTTTGTGGTGCTGAGGCAAGAAAGAGAGCTGAGGTCAATTTGTAGTTTCTACAGCAGGCTTGGTTATGCCCGCTCCCCAGAGAACACCCTCCTGCTGTCCCGTCTTCAGTTCTGGCGCCTGCTCAAAGACTGTAACATTCATCATCACGGCATAACTCTGACACAGATAGACCGTCTTATCAGAGGTGAAAGGGACTGCTCCACAGCAGACACTGAATGATCCTCTGAGAGTATTTATAGGTTATTTTAACCGCTTTCACTCTGTGTGTTTCAGAGGATGTTGATCCAGCAGAGATACACTCGCCTTTCACGCCTGTGCTGCTTCGCAAGCTCATCAGCTATCTTGTCATTGTGGCCCACCACATCCACAGTAAAGACATGGTGTAAGGGAACCTGTTCCTATCTTTATCAGAAGATATCACAATGAAACTGCCTGGGGTGTCCCTTAATAAACTTAATAAAATCAGTTTGTTTATACTCAAGAAAACTTTGTTTAATCGGGATTAATCATGATCAATTATCTGTAATAATTCATTTTTTTCTCTATTTACAGGTCACCAAAGTACCTTCTGGCTGCCTGTTTTTCCAAACTGATGACAGATGACATCCTTCCAAATGCTAAGAATGTAAAAGGTGCTTACACATGCTACAGACCCAATTGTATGTGATTCATTTAAATTGTATTTCACTAGCTGGTGAACTTCAGAGACAATCCGTTCATCAGCGGTACTGCTAGGTAACAGCAAACGACACTGTAATCAGAACTAAAAGAGCAAATCGGTGAAAGAAAAGTTCAGTTACTACTAATGTTTTGGTTTAGTAGTTTGTTGGTTCCTCAATTGGGTTTCTTCACAGGTTTTGATACTCCTGTAGAATCCTGATGTTGTAGTGTTTAACACTCTTGCTTAACTCTATAGTATGTAGTACCAACTGTTCATTAACAATAGTTGCGTCTGTCCAGGCTTTCTGTTTAGGCAGCCAGACGTTGGAGTGGTGGCTATGAACTATATGAAGAGGTGCTGGGAAGTCTTTCAGCTTTTCTGCACAGCCACCAGGGATGAACAGACCATGACCTGCCATCACCTGCTGTGGATGTTCAAGGTGCAACAAACTGTAACACTTTTCTTTGCTGGTATAAATAGTACATTACATTTTTGCTGCCTGTTTCATCAGTGCAAACTAAAAGCTTCTCAGTATTAAATGATTACTGCTGCTCTATTCCCTCTTTCCCTTCACTCCCAGCTGGTCACGGCAGGTGGCTCTTCCTCCTGGTTCTGTTGGAGGTTTCTTCCTTCCTGTTAAATGGGAATTTTTCCTTCCCACTATAACCAAGTGCTTGTTGTTAGGCGTTATCTGATTGTTTGGGTTAACCCTGTATTATTGCATCGTCTTTCCCTTATATTATAAAGCACACAGAAACAACTGTTGTTGTAATTTGGCACTATATAAATAAAACTGAATGAAAGTTTTATGTCCCAGATTTGACATTAATACAATACTTTAAAAAAATTAAAGTGGATTTATGGTCAAACAAATCTGATTTAAATGTCTTTAACAACAGCAGATAGGATGAACGACATGCCTATTTATCACGAAAACAATTAATCAAAGTTAAAACCTCCTGTTGTAACCACTTGCAGGATTTCCAGTTGTTGGACCATAAGCTGACCACAAGGAGGTTATTGGAGATCATCAATACAGAAAGCCACAACCCTGACAACCTTTCTGCCAGTGTTGATCTGGAGGTCTGTTTACATCAGTAAACTCATTCAGCTGTTTTTTGGTACAATATTACTCTTTTTGAATCATGAGAGCTGTTGTTCTGTTCTTTCCATTGCAGATTACGTTCCTTGAGTTTTTTGAGGTGCTTCTGGGCTGCGCAGAAGTTACATGTGAGCAGGTTTCTGAAACACTGAAGGAGGACCATCGGGTTTTTGGGTCCAACACTGAAACCAGGAAGGATTCGCCTGAGGTGGAGGTCAGTGAAGAGATGATACAGACAAAAAACAGCCCCTTCCAGTTGGTCAGATCCTGTCTCAACGCTTTCATAATCTCTGTATCTGCTAACCTTGTAATGTCATGTCACATGTAAAATATGTAGTTGTTCAAACATATTTTTGCAACCTGTGACATAATTATATATTTCAAAATTAACAAGCTCCTGTATTTTTCCCCCTATTCATTTACTTTCAGTGTTACTCATTTTTCCTTCTGGCAGTTTTACTAGCCGATACAGGCCAGTATTGGTTGACAAAACAACCAACACTATATGCACAAAAAGATGACTGGGGCTGCATCTGTGAAGGGTGATTCTGGAAAATGCCACAAAACTGGCAGTAACTTTGCTAAAATATTTAATAAGATAAAATCCCATCTTTATTGTAGACTGGGATTTCCAGTGCTCAGGATGGAAGTCAGTGGGATGTCAAGACGGAAGCCAACGAGATACCCGAGCCTGCAGGTTTGGTTTATAGTTTCAGTGTATGCATGCCTGTGTGTGTGTGTATATATATATATATAGGACTTCAGGCCTTCTAGAAGCAGGTCTTATCTTGCCTGGGCAGGGTTTTTTTGAAGAACTTAAACCAATAACCTTTCATTTCAGTGGTGACTGGGATGTAAACCGAGTCCATAACTTCGCCTTGAAAATGCTTAAATGTTTTGCAGACTGACCACCTAAAAAGGCTTAAATTCTTTTCCCTTGATGTTATCCTACTGTCATCATTACAGATTCAAAATTTCATAGACCCAAAGTTTTACATAAGAATGGTTCAGAAAATGAAGGGACATTTATTGTATTCAATGTAAGCTAGACATGCACAGTAAATACACACTTCACAAATCACATATTTAAAACTGGTTTGTACTTTCAAATTCTCAGAATGATTGTGTCAGAACTAAAATGCCTAACATGTTTGTTTCCTTTAGAGTACACAGACGATCCTGAAGGTGAAATCATGTGCAGACCAGCAGAAAACAACACTAAAGACTGCAAATTGGAACTTAAGATGAAGACTGTCGATGAATTCTTCAACCACTTTTTCTTCCCAGCATCTGACTATTACCAGCTGGTCACAAGAAAAATAACGGAAGAAAAGCACCACCCAGAATCTCAGGTTGCTCTAGATAAGATGAAACAAAAGCCAAATAATGCTGTCAGAACAACATGCAGCTATCATGTCCTTAGTTTTGTTGGTTCAGTTTAGAGCATTATGAAGTGAAAATATTAATACAATGACCTCACACACACACACGTTGTACTCCATTATTAACAAGACATGCAAGTAAAGGGCTGGTTTCATGAAAAATCTTCAAATTTTCCAAGTTGCCACTTTGCAACAAAGATTTTGTGACTGCATCTCTTCTCAGAAGAAATGCCCCCCACCCCCCTTAGCAAAAACCCCCCCAGAAAATTGAAGAATACAAGATGAAACAAATGATTCTGTTTGTGTATCCCGTTTTAACAAATAAAAGCAGTCAGTAATAACAGCGTTGAGCATTTTGTTCATTTGTGATTGGATATAGATACAGAGTTCTTTATTGGTTGTAACCAAAACTTTAATTAGAACTTTGCGTGAGAAAACTTTTCTACTCATCTAAGAACGTCAAAAATCATTTTTTTTGTTTTGTTTTTTTAAATATTAAAAAGTGTAAAAAGTTGCTAAACCAAGTCAAAAATAAACACTTCTTTACTTTCTTCAGTCTCTTTACTAAATATTAGGAGGGGTGAAGACCATGAGGTCACTCGGACAGACTGACTGGCGTATCTTGTCCTTCAGGTCTGGGGTGAAGAGAAGCAAGGCAGACTCTGCTGTCTGTACCTAAAGAATAAAAGGGAAAAAAAAAATCCAAAGAGAAAAATCACAAAGACAATTTTGGACAAAACATTAGGATCGATCTATCTACTTAACCACTCCATAAAACCCTAGTGTTTAGAAGAAAAGTGGAAAAACTTTGACCTGTCGTGAGTGAGGAGTTAACACCGAAGACACCACTGGCAGTGCTGTCGTGACAGAAGTGAGCAAAAGAATGAATAAAATGGTGAAAATGTGTAGTTTTTAAAAATGTGGTGACAACCCCCCCCCAAAAAACCCAACAACACTTCAACATAAAAATCTCTTTCATTAGTTAGTGTTGCCAAGTTATAAAACAGTCTTACCAGACTCTTTCTCAGTAAGAAAGTTCGTAGCTTGTCCTCTAGGACTCTCCATCGCTACATCCACTGCCATGGGTGACAGTGTCTCTGTCGCAACTGTGTCCCTTGGTGACAGGCTGCATCTGTCTGAGGGCTGGAGGTATCTCTCAAAATCCAGTCCAGAAATCTCCTAAAATTACGAGAGAATAATATATTCATTACATGGCTAGAACCCCCCCAAAAAAAAAAAGAAAAAAAAAAATTTGTTCTGAAGCACAAAACAGAATTAAAAGGGAAATTTATTTTACCTCAACGACTGTGCTGTCCGGTGTGTGACACAGAGTCTCCACTAGGCCCTGCACAGCAGATGAAGAGACGGAAGGTTGGCTAGGAGTTGCACAGGGCGACAGTGTAAAGCTCGGGGCTGATGAGGGCTCAGGAGCTGGGGGCACGGCAGGTTGTTTGCACGGAGAGCCTGGAACTGCTGGACTGACAGGGTTATCAACAGTTACATCCTCGGCTGGCTCGAGGATTGCTGGAAGGAGTTGTGGAACAGAGGGAATGTCTGTGAAGACTTTTTCTGACACTTGTGCAGGGCATCCGTCAGGTTGGGTGTCATCTGAAATCACTTCCTTGACAGGTGAGAAATCCATAGAAATGTTCACGATGTCCCTTCTGCTCTGGGTCGCCTGAGGAGTGCCGCACTGAGACTTTGGTTCTGGGGTTTGTCTGAGAGTGAGGCGGAGGTGTGCGGGTGCGTGAACACGTTGAACAGGTGTCTGAGCCAACGCAAGGGAGCGCCGGGTGACCCTTCTAGGCGAGAGATATGTGGAGCAGGGAGAGACCCCAGGCAGCACAGCAGCATTTAAATGGCTGGATCTCCTAACTGAACAAAGAAAAAACCCAACATGTGCAATATGATTAGACCAAATCCAGAGTCATTCAAAGTCCAAACTTTTGGCATGCAAGTCACCTGATTGTTTAGCTGGACTCTCCACCTGGAAGAAGCCTCCATCAAAGACCACTGTGTCCTGCCTTTGAGCCCCTGCTTGTGGGTGTGGATTCTGAGAGCTCAAGACGAGACAGTCTTCAGTGTTAGCAGCACCGGCTGCCTTCTCTGCCTCAGCTGCCTGCTTTTTGGCTTTCATGGCTGCTTTTGCGGCAGCCAGACGAGCCTTAGCTGCTGCATTAGTTCCTGCAGGCTTGGTAGATGCTGCTAGCTGTTTCTGTGAAAAAGACGGGACAAGCTGTTTTCTAAACACGGAGGCCTTCATATGCAAATGACTACAGAAACAGCAACCATAAAACGCAATTAGTTTTATGATGGCACAGCTGTGTGTTGACAAAAGTAAAGCAGTGTTATTGAACCAACGCTTAAATTAGGAATCTTTACCTTCACTACCTTCTTCTGTCGTGGTGGAGGCTTGTGCTCCTCCACCCAGCCTCGCTCCTCCGCTTCTTTCAGAGCGTCAAACTTCTTGTGGACATCCTCGACCTGGAATGCGGAAAGAGTGCAAAACAGATGTTAGGCCACTTCTCCTTGTTTGCGTGTTAATGTGTGTGTTGCACCTCTCGAGGCATCACCTGGTAATAAACCATGTCCCAGAACCCCTGCAGGTCAGTGCAGGTGGTGATCTTCTCCCCTCGGCCTAGCTCACAGTCGTCCACCAGACCGCTGAATTGGTTGAAGCGTTCTTTCATCAACAGCCGTGCTTGGCCAACAGCTGTGCGCATGCGATCTCTCACTGAACACGATGAGAAAGAAGATAACAAAATTACTATTAGTCAGAGAAATCCACCATTTTCCTCATATGAAAAACAACCACTATCTACAGAACCAAAATTAAATATTCAAGGTTTTAATAATCAATTGGTGTAGAAGATAAACTCACTTTCTTCTGGGATGGACTTATCCTCCACTTTAGACTCCCAGTGGAGAGACAAGCTCATCAGTCTCTCTGTCTCATTGGCCATTTCTGATCTGAAGCATTTAAAAGAAAATGTTTTTAAAAAAAAAGAAAAAGAAAAAGAAAAAGAAAAAGGCGTTCTTTTTTGAAAGACTAAACAATATGAAAAGTACCTGAAATATGGTACGTCGTGCTTGGTTTCCACTGATCCACCTGGACTTGGAGGGGCAACCGTGGGAGAGGTATGAGGAGGAGAGCGCAGAGGAGATTTAGGTGGACACGATTCGCTCTGCTCATCACTGAATACGGGGGCTGGTGGAAGGTTGAAGCTGGAGCTGGATGGAAAGAACAGCACTGCTTTTAGATTGACTGAAATTCTAAAGCCTACATATTTTCTTTAAAAAGGGCCCAAAAGAAAAAAGAAAAGATACTACTGCCTGACTCGTCACAGTAATGCTGAGTAACAACAGCAGTAAACACATCTATTAATTGGTGTTTTGCAATACTGTGGCCAACATCAGTGTTTCAGTACATATTTAGCAAAAGGAAAATTTGAGCAGATGAAACGGAAAAAAGAAGCAGACCTTGGTGTAAGGAAGGAGTCTGCTGAACGAGGTGTGAGAGGCTCAAACTTGAAGGATGACAAGCCAGTCGGAGCCTGGAAGAGAAAACCTTCTGGAGCAAATGAGGATGTCGATGGGACGAGATCAGCAGAAACAGGCTTGGCTGGAGATTGATCCACCACCATGTCTTCTTCCTCAGCACATGGTGTCGGGCTGGGAGGACTAGGTCTTTTCTCGATGTCCTGCATCTCAGGCACTGTCAGCTCAGGTTCCTGCACACGACAGGAGCAGCAAAGCAATTAAACTCCAAGTTACTTAAAAGTTTCACAAGTTTAGTTTGTCGTGCGTTTCACTGAACTGCTCACCTCTGAGACAGCATGATGGATAGTGTCATTGACTGCTTCTGTGTTTCATAAAGAAGGACAACAAAAATGGTGAGAGAAATTCCAACAACTGTTCACAATGTAAAGTGAGGCAGACACATTTGGAACAAATTTTGTTTTGGTTTTATGGTTCATGATACCTTTACAGTTCCTTTGTGCACCAGACAGGGGAGCCACAGGATTAAGATTTGCTCGGCTCCTTGTGGTTCTTGCATCGGACACTGGTGAGAGACATTAAACACAAAACAAATATCCATTTGTTTTAATCCCTCAACGCCATTTCTTAACTTCCCTTCCCAGTTTCGATATGAAATGAGCTTCCAAACCAGACAATACCTGCAGTCTTGTCCTTAGGTTTGCCTTTTACCACAGGAACTGGAGGTCTGTTGGCAGATCTGGTTGACAAAGCTCGTACGGCAGGTGCTTCTATGGTAGAATGGGATAATACAGACACAAATTAAGAGCTAAACACAGGATTGCAGTGCTGCAAAACAAACAAAGCTCAATGGCTGGTTTCAAGGGCAGTTTTTTAAAAATTATTTGTACCTTTGGTCTTGGTCGTAGTTGATGCAGGCTTGGCAGAAGCTAGCCGGGTCCTTGTTGATCTTTCCACAGCAGGTTGTCCTACAGAAAGAGAAGAAGGTCATTACTAAAACTGCTTCTAATCAAAAGCTGCATTTAAAAGAATAAAAATTCAGTTAAGGGGCATTCAGTTAATTTACCCTTCTTCACTCCAGTATTTGGATCTTGTATCTTCAGAGGCTGCAGAAATTGAGGCAATAGAAAAACAAATGAACAAAGTATTCGTTTTTTTGTTTTAAATACGAAACTTGTGAAAACAATGGTGCATGCGTGGAAGAAAACAGTACCTTCTCCACTTGCTGCTGCTGTTTCATTGAACGAGTGACTCTAATACTTTGGGATGGAGCCGTGTTTGCCTTTTTCTGAAAACATAACCAAAAATAAATAAATAAATTCCACTGAGACCAAAAAGAATATCCTCTGATATCATGTGGTCATCACAGAACCAACAAAAAGATAGGGAAGTAATGTGATTCACAGACTTGTTTTATAATAAGTTACCTAAAGTGTTTTTTGATAAGTCCCCTCTTACCTCTTGGATTTTTGCTGAGGCATCTGGGACAGCAGGTAGTGAGGTAATGGTTCCCGTTGGATGATACAGACCAATCTTAAACACCCCTTTACGTTCCCTTTCCCTCTTCTCTTTCTCCTTCTCAAGAGCCTTCCGCTCCTTCCAGCGCTCGAGCTGTTTCAGCCTATCTTCCACTGCTTTTGCTGTGGAGTAACAAGCATGGGAAAGGGCACAAATCAGCTAGAGCTAGAGCAGTCCATTTTTTTTTTTTAAACTGTGAAGCCATACCTTTAGCAGGTTTTTCATTGTTTTTCATCTTCTCTTGTATGGTTGACATATTGGCCACTGCAATAGAGGCATTCAGGGAGGACATTTCCAGCTCTGGGAGTTTATCCAGCTGCCTCCGGGTGTTCACAGTACGTTCTCGATTCTCCTTCTGGGAATGAGACCTTCTCCGAGACATTTTTACCCTAAGCATCGACACACTGGTGTCCCGCTGCCGCAGGTGAGCAAATCGTGACTCCATAATCAGGTATCTGGATTTTTCAAGAAGGGAAACATAATGTTTTGAAAGGTACTGCAGATTGCATGCAATGGATATTACAGACATTAGGAGACATTTGTCATATTAGATAAAAACGAGAGGGATCAAAAACTGAATGGCAAAATTTTTTCGTTTTTTGTGTTGTAATCAGCTATAAGAATAGAAATTAGACAAAGTTTTTAAACGTATTAGTGTCATTATTCATGTGGTGGCAATTTTAAAACCACACAAAAATAATTCCCAAAACATGGACAATGTACTGAGCAAGAGCTGTCAGGGGAAAAACAAAAACAAAAAACAAAACACTTCTTAGTATGTGGTATAGGCTAGGCACTATAAATGGTAACACGGCAAAAACTGCTTCATTTTGGCCTGTTTAGCTACAAGCTTGCAGACGCAACAACCAACAGATCAAAAATATTGACGCTGTGTTTTTTCCCCTCCCGCTTTTCTTATTCTCCGGAAATTCAAACAATTGCGTTAAAACAACGACAGGAATGGCGTCGCGATGGCTTCATTTTTTTCCTTGGTGGTTTCTCTGCAAACAAATGTCAACGTCAGTGTTACTGGATTAAAGTATGATTTGAAGGAGACGTGAACCTTACACCAACTACATACCTGAGTAAAAGCAAAATATAATAAGGCAAAAATTGGAGAAAATAAACGTGAGCCAGCACAATGTTTTGTTCTACTGCTACTAAAAAGTGTAGTGAGTAGAAATAGATACTTTCAAAGGCGAACCAGGAACACGAGCTAATTATTCAACCAATGCTAGTTTTGTAACCCACTCCACCGCGACTGTTGACAGAAGGACTCGCGCAGAGTTCAACGTTCCGTTAACAAATATATCTAAGTGAACAACTTTTATGATTAAAAACCCAACTTACCTTTTTTCTTTTTCCAAAGAGGTACAATATTTTTCTTTTCTTTTTTGTCTACTTACTAAAACCTGACAGCGCAACGTACACGCTCAGTGCAGAAACATAACAATCATGGCGGGTGAGTTTTTAAAATTTGTCCAAGTTTACGCTGATTGGCTGCAAGTCGTACGTGAGCCCTGATTGGTTAGTTTCTTTTCTTCTTCTTCTTCTGATTATTTTGTTGCTGTTGTAACAACTTTCCATTGTGTGCTGAAATTAGTCCAGAAAAGTGGAGAAAAAAATTGTATAAAAACGTTTGCTTGGAATAAATTCTTTTTTTTTTTTAAAGGTCAAACCCTGTATAATTACACAATATGCATGTGTCTGATAAAATCAGGCATTTACAGTAGGAAGGGTAACAATTAGTATTAATATTAAGTTGTTTAGCTGATATAGTTGAACACGGGAATTATTTATAATCAGCAATCAGCTATGTGGGTTAAATCCATGTGGAATGAAATGAACTGTAAATCATTATTTGTTACTTTGCAAAGCAACCTAAAATAAAAATACACATGCATCCACAGAAAACGAATGAAATGATTGTACAATGTGATGCAAATAAAAGTGTTCATCATAAATAAGTTTAATACATTTCTCAATTAGACAGAAGATTTAAAAAGTGATATTTTGAAGCCAAATAAATTATAATATCTCTGTTTTTTTCCCCTCCTCTTCCCCCTGCAGGTGATTTTTATCCTTCAAGCTTGGGACCTGGGAGCTTCAGGGTCCTGCGCAGTAGCTGTTTCTAGGACTGCACTCTTCTGGACAGAGATCTTGATGTTGTTCCTAGGATCTGCTGGAGCCAGTTGCCTAGCTTGGGGGCAGGGGGCCACTGCACCAAGTGCTATACACACTCCATTTACTCCTTTGTGTACCTTATGCAGACTTCAGTGTCCACATCACTCTTGTGTAACTTGCCTGTTAGACCAGAATTGACTCTGAGACCAGCGACAAAGTCATAACTCAAACAAGGAGAGCATAAACAGGTGAGAAAATTTCCAACAGCATATATAAATGTACACACCTTTTTTTCTCTCCACATGAAACTCTGTGTAGTGTAGTTCAACAACCAAATGAAGTAACATCAACACAAATACATTTTTGAGTCATGATCATTTTTGTTTTATGGTGGATTTAAGTCCTAAAATAGTAACAACACTTGTATTTTAAAGGTCATTAAAAAAACCTGACTAAATATTACATTTCTAACCTCTCTGTCAACAAAACTCGCAACTGTGTTTTTAAGAGATAAGATGTCATCGCATTTTCTGTCCTTTTCCCCTGCAGGACAAAGGACAAAGTACAAGTTAGGATGTAGTTCAGACAAAACCAAAAGAAAAAGCTGTTCAAGCGTAATTCATGAGATTTTTTGTAAGATTTTGCTAACTACATTTCCTGTAAAAGCACCAAAAAAGAAAAGATATTACAAGCTTAATATGTCATAGGTGCCAAGAATTCAGTGCTCTCTCAGTTATTTACCAAGAACCACGGAACAGTAGATTTCTATGATCTCTGGCATGTTTCAAGTGCTCCAGGAGTTCATCACAAGTTAATATTTGTGTTATTCTAGCCCATCCTCATCCTTTTTATTTTTAAAGTAACTGGAATTAATTATTTTTAACAGATGTCTTTGTTCTAAAATGTAAAAAAAACAAAACAACAAAGCAAAACAAAGAAAACAGGCCACAAAAACCTAAGTAATGCTACCATCTACTCACTTACCTTCAATTAATTTGCACTGAACAGTTATCAAAGAGGTGACCCACACCTTATTATTCTTTACATTTTAATGAGTTTTCCTGACTTCAGTGACTCATGATCAGAATGATGTTGTGGAGTTTCCAAAACCTTTACTCGCTTTTGTGTCTAAAGCCAAAGAGACTTAAAATATTCAGTACACTGCAGAAAATTGGTTCTTAATTTATTTGAAGTTAGGGCAGTTGTTTACAAACCACAAATCTTTTGACATGGCATCGGAAAACAATCACGGAATCATCAAATAAAGCCGGAGTATGAGCATGTCAGTTTTTAAATATATTTGAAAAAGTGTCATATGTTCATTATAAAAGTGTATGAACACATTTTAATGCGAAAGAAAATTGTTTCAAATCTCAAGTATGTACAAAGAAAATGAAAGAAAGCAAATTACACACACAGTCAAAACCTGGATTTTTTTCTCTTTTTTTTTTACACTTAATTACAGAAGAAAAATTACAATTTTTCAAGGTTAAATAAAAAAAACAAATCGATGTGAGGAATCTTTTCATTGTTATTGTTAATTTCACGATGCAATTATTGCATTACGCTGATGCTGTCAAGATACCCTGCAACAGTTTTTAGTGTCTTCACCATTAATCCAAGAAAAATATGTTGTTGAACTGCGTCGCACAAAGCCGCTTAACTTCCTCTGTAGTAAAAAAAAAGAAAAAAAGAAAAAGGGGAAAAAAAAGACAAGGGTCAACTTAAGGAGAAGAGGAGATTACTGGGACAGATGGTTTACTTTTGGTAAGAATGACATACATTTGCTTTATGCCAAATAGGGGAGACGTACCGTTTACTTCGATCAGATTGGCGTTCTTCTGATTCAGGATCACGTACAGTTCTCTCTGGTCTGACTTTTTGCCGACTACCCAGTAGTCTGTCATAGCTTTTACGATGATTTCCTCATCTTCGTCAACCCTGAAAGACAGAAAGAACTACATGTTTCAAACGAAGGTGTTCACCACATTCACAGTAGGCTCTTTGTTGCTTGAGAGATCATGTAATGTACCAGAGAACATTTTAACCTACTCAAAACCCCCCAACTTATTACACTGCAGGATTGCAGTGTAATAAGTTGCTTCGAAGACGGAAAGAATGTGGATATGCAAAGATCCCAGGAGTGTCGTAATAAAACTGAAAATTACACGGCTGTGCTGAAACGCTGGGAAAATGAGTTTGTACTTGTACACATCTTCTTTGTTTGATTCTAAAATACACAACTAAAGATGGTCTAATGCTGCTGTGATCACTCTTATTATTATTATTTATTTTTATATAAACCAAAACTAATCAATTCTTTATCCTCTCTGGTCACCATTAGGAACACCAGCAGTACCACCTATCTTATCTGTGAACTGTCATTAGAGAACTCTCGAAGAAATGCCTGATGGCACTTAGTAAATATAGCTTAAGTTTCACTAAAGTGTCCTCTGATTTTACCTGGCAAAGTCACAATTGATATCTCCCAGGATCTTCATGAGGTCAGGATGGACAGAGGTGAGGCAAACACTGGCGGTCTTCCTCATGTGGATAGTGCTCTTCTCTGCCAGGTTCATGTGGTTGAAGTAAATGAACTTAAACTGGGGCTCCTTTTCTGGCCTGAAAGTAACAAAAGTAAGCAAAAGTTAAGCAACTTATAAAAAGTGCCGATAAAATGTTAGTATTACAAATTATCCTTTATACCTGATAGTTTAGAGAACCTGGGATTTATGACTTTAAGGTGCCAGCACAGCTTTTCAAAATCTGCATGAAATGTGTGTTACCTTGATATCCAGTAAGATCGGTTAGAGTAAGAGACAAACAAAGTTAAAGAGGCTGGGCCAGTCTCTAAAATCATACTGTTACCAAATGAAGCCTTAAACCAAGGTATCATTTTACTTATCCCTGCTTCATTGGTTACCCACGCTGTGCCAAGTTAATGAGCTGGAGTTTACTTAACAAAAGTGCCTAAACTGCATCTATGGACATGTGTGTGAATGTATTCAAATAGGTGATTTTTATACATGATGTGTGTAATTATTTACCATTGGACGAGGCCAAACCAGGACACAGACCTGAAAGCTAGCTGATAAATTTGCAGTGGCATTATTTATTGAGTGGATTCTTCACTAGGGTGATTAAAAAGGAGCCCATCAAACTGCCTCGGTCAGGTTTGGATTACCTGCCGGGCCGTGTCTGAAGCTAACTGCTGGGATTAAAGGAGCGTTGACCAGGATGCCAGTCCTTAAAGCTGTACTGCTTGAGTTACCCCTAAGTAGTGACATGATGCTACCCAGTGATATTAAGAGTCTCATCTATCACTGCCAGCCAGGCAGAGCTAATGCTACAGGCCAATGACAAGCAAAGTGGGAAGTGTAATCACCAAGCACACAAATCAATCAGCTTTCTAGTTATAGCAGACTGACTGGACGCACAAATGACATTAAGGTACGTTATTCTGAAAAGAGACCTGAGACCGCTCTTTTCTAGCCTCATTTTCTAATTTTGGAGTTCAGATTGCCTTTAAATATCCTCCCAGTCTTCCTGATACTGTACAAAGGCACAAGTAGAAAAAAACTATTTGATTTATTTTGAATACAGTAATGTGCAAAAGTCTCGTGTTTTTCTACCC
Organism: Pundamilia nyererei; assembly: GCF_000239375.1. Lineage (NCBI taxonomy): Eukaryota > Metazoa > Chordata > Actinopteri > Cichliformes > Cichlidae > Pundamilia > Pundamilia nyererei. The sequence goes on from NW_005187406.1 coordinate 1,488,475, forward strand.
AGGTATGCTTTGGCCTTGGGTCTGGGATCACTATCATGCTGAAAAATGACACTGGAGCCAATCAAATACTTTCTAGATGGTATTTTATGGTGGACCAAACCTGCTGGTACTTTTCTGGATTCCATCAATTTTGGCAAGATCCCAACTGGCTGCAATGAAGCCCAAACCATGATAAAGCCTCCACCAAGCAGACACTCAGGGTTATACTGTTCACCTGACTCCTCAGTACATACTGATGAAAAGTTGAACCAAACATTTCAAATGTGGATTCATCACTCTAGTTAGTCGCCACTGATTTTCACTCCAGTTCTTTAAAAATGACTTCTTGACATCCACTTGTAAAGTTTCTCCACATTTCTTCATAACACTGCACAAAATCAAACTACTTGGTGCAAAAATACAATTTCATGCATGTCAAACTGTGTTCTCTTTGCCATTTTTGAAGATTTAACTAAGGAATTGGGAAAACGTTGATGTGTTTTTGTGGCAGGCTGCTAGTAACAAAGTATCTAAAGATGCAGTTTTATATGTTATAATATTACAAGAAAGTCTGGCTGCTTGGAAGCAAAATATAATAAATAAATAAGGGGTGGCTCAAGATTTTTGCACAATACTGTAAGCACACAAATAGTCCTTCAATGTCGTAAACATATAATATTAAACTCTTGAGCTACAAACAATAAGATGTATGTCTAGTTTCTAAACCCTGGTTTTGTGTTGCAATCTTTATGTATAATAAAGTAAATAAAATGTATAGTAAAATAAAATGAATAAATATCTGCTGTAGGTATGGCATTTTGTCCGTATCACTTTTTATATCAACAATATTTGTAATTTGCCCAGAGGTGCATCATTATGCCCTGTATTCTCTGTAAAATGAAGCTGAGGTAAGCGTAGCAGCACCACATAGAGATTAGATCAGGAACATGCCAAGCTAAAAGCTAGGAAAGAGGAGAAATTGCAACAAACCCTGATATCCTGCGGTTGATTGTGAACTGTTCACAAATATCAGAAGCCAGCAAAGTAAGCTGAGGGCCCACCAAGCTGTCCAACTGCTCACAGAACTCCCTCGTCAGCTCCACAGAGGCTATTAGGAAACAGACGAGTGAACTGTCAGCTGTTACTGGACATAAGGTGAGGAAAATGTAATAATTACGTTTTATAAGAGCAGCAAAAACATCAAAATGCCGAAATGAAAAAAGCAAAATGAAAGTGAACTTTCATCATTAAACCGGGAGGGCACACACACTTACCACTGATCATAAAACAAGCTGCTGCGCTCATTGCCTGGAAAAAAGCAGATCACTGCAAGTTAAAATCAAGGTCACACAGGCCAGGAATCACACTAATGTGCGGGATATACTTCATCATTTTAAAATTCAGCGCACTAATCCCTGAAGTCCACATCGTTTGACAGAGCAGTGGAATATATTTTATCCCAAATCTACTGTTCATAAACAGAAAAAAAAGGTTAAATCCCCCCCAGTCACAGATTACAAGAATCCTCCTAAAAATGAATAACAACTGCCCACTCATTTTTAATGCATTAGAAAAAAAAAAAGAATCAAAACTAAATAAATCAAGAGAAATGAAACAAGCCTGTCATGCCAGAGTGTTGCATTTAACCTACTGTACCTTGTAAACAATCAGATGCAGCTCCTCGTAGCCGTCCTCTGCAGAGACGAATATTCTTGGAAATCGGAATTTGGCCTCCGGATCTTTCAGATTTGTAGGTCCTGTCAAAAACCTGAAAAAGACAGACGCAGTGTGCCTGGGTTCATATTCACAGACCAGGTATCAAAATCAAAACAGATGATCTAATTACTCAAAACCAAATGACTGAAAATCAGAAAGCTCAATTGGTGCCCAAAACACACCAAAAAACAAAAGCACACGATGCTACTGACTCTTTACCCCTTGAAACCAGGAGTAACCCTGAGCTGAACGGTTTCTATCATATTTCAGGCCTGTTTATAGAACAACATGACTGGATGTGAGAGGGTGGTCTCTGCCAATGCAGCTTCCCTTAGAAAAACCTGGAAACTATTTTAATGGTTATCAAACCACATCTTTATTAAAATATACTGATATAAACTCGTCATTAAGGGTACAGGGGAGGTCATCAAATGTCATCTTTATGGGGGAAAGAGTTAAGAAATGAACCTGAAGAATGATGGGAATGAAAATATTAAGATATGCGTGATGCTGGGAGCACATGAGGTTTCCAAAACAGGAAAAGCTCATCCTCTGAGAAGCAGTTAAGGTATTATTTCTAATCACATTAGATTTCTATGAATCTATCTACTATCTCAACATCTGTTGGATGGATGGCCCTGAAATTGCGTAGATGTATTTGTAATCTCCGGAAGACGAAGTATTTATTTGTTTTGACTGATGTGTTATGAATCATCACAGTGCACGTTTCTCCGTAATAATCAACAGTTGTAGTAAAGTAGCATATTAGCCTAAAGCCAATAATGGATGGCACCAAATCTAATCAGGAATTTACCACACAAATATGAGCTTAATGTTCTCAGGAGCAAAAACCGTTTATGCCTCTTTTGTTCACAACAGAACAACAAATTCACTGTTATATATTTACACAGGAATTTAGAGAAACCACTTAAACTGCGGTCGTGAGTTCTCAGAACCTGCTCTTTGAGCAAAAAAAACGACAACATCACGGAACGTAAGTTTGGATAACATCATAGAAAGCTCACGGCTCTCCAACGGGAGATTGAGAGACCAGTGTTGGACTGTTAGAACAGCTTTGAAATTCATATGAGTTGTTCGCACTAAAGTAAAAAGCACCATCACTTCATGCGGATACCCTCTCGGCGCCAGCTGCGGTTGCAAGGCTGGAGCCGAACAAAAAACACCCTGATAACGACTGTGTTTAGTCTGTTCCTTCCCATTCCATGCAAGGCCACCTGGGTTGGCTGGAAGACTGTTTACTTAGCCTAGCAGGGCGAAGGACACTGTCTCAGCTGAACTCTGGACACGCACACACATACATATACACTGATATGCACACACTCATCCCCCCTCCCTTTCCAAACGCCTTCGACGCTTATTCCCTTCCGATGCTGACGGTGGATCAAGGAGACCAGCGCACGCAGGCCTGGATGCACTGTCTAAATCGGCTGTCTCTCACCCTTTACCCACCCCTGTTGCTTGTCATGTGTTTCTTTGGCGTATTTAGAGTTTTTTTCATGTGCTATGTGCAGAGGTGTTTTTTTCTGTTCTCAAACTGATCTCCCTGTTGGAGCTCAGTCTGGGGGGAGTTTTTTTTTTTCTCCTTATCTTTCCTCATGTGGTGCATTTTCCATTGTTATACCTCTCTGACCTGTCTTCCCCATGTCATGTTTGTGTAATGTATGTATGGTCAGAAGGGTAAGTCGGCGCTGGCAAAGGTCGGCAGCCTTAACCCAATTTCCTTCGGGGTCAACCTTCAGGATCAATAAAGTTTTATTGAATTGAATTGAAAATTATGTGTAACAATTTAATGTTTCCAATTAAATGCACGTCTATTGTGTAGTGTTGTCCAACAGACTCTGCAATCCTATGCAACTTCCATTATTGCAACACCTTGTCTTGATTTAAAAAACATTTCTCAGCATTTTTCAAGAAATGCTGTGTCGTCTGTCCCGTGTAATTTCAGCAAGAGTCACACTCGGACCACTGTAGCAACTTTACATCATCGTGAGACACAAGTTATTTAAGCAGCATGCAGACATAAGCTTTGGCAGGGAGGCAACACCTGAGCAAACTTTCTCCTGTTACACATGGACACGGAAACAAAATAGAAAGTTGAAACCTCTCGAGGCTGGAGTGATACTCCACCCCTTGGCTAACAGTACGGTGTGTTAGCCAAGGGAGTTACCTCGTTATCTAATTTGCTTGTCAGTGGGTCGAAATCACACATGGTGTCACACACACATGCATCTGTATCTTATCATTCATATGTGCATCCAGAACATGCCTTTTGACGTATCTGGGATGCCTTGGCCCACGAATGACATTACTCTAGTAACCGCACCACTGCAGGGGGTTGGATTAAAAGAGATGGGCGCAGGGATCATAGACTTACCTCCCATAGTGCAACAAATTTCCAGCAACTTCTGGTCTCATCGGGGAGTCCCTGCCAGCCAACTGAAACAAGCAAATACAAGAGAGTAAAATTATGGATTGTTTAGCCAATTATTTAAGTAGATCCATTATGCTTTCCTTATTTTAAGTCATATTTTCTGTCAGAAAATAATCATTATATTACTAAAGTGTCAGATATTTATATTAAACACAGCCAAAGTTTCAGATAATGGGGTCAACTTTTGTGCAAATGATCCCAGTGAGCCAAACTGCTCTAAATGCTACAGTAACTTTGTATGTTTTAATGACAGTGGATCCTTCTATGGAAACTAACAAAACCATGGACACAGACCTGTTTTACAAATTATATAAAAAGCTTAGCATTAGCTGTACAGATTTATCAAGACAAGTTAGCCATGTTGTCATATGATGTACACTATGCAATATCGTGAAGCAGTGGTCCTCTTCTCTACAGTCATGACACCTCCTTTGACCATTCCTCGATTTGCCCTTAAAATAATCTAGTGGGCTGGAGTTCTGCAGAAGTCCACTTTTTTCACTCCACCTACCTCTGGTTCTGAGTGTCTGGGGAAAAGCGAGGTGGTCAGATATTTGTACAGGATCCTCATGTCATCTTGTTCCAGCCCGCTCCTGTAAACACGACCACGATGCCAAAAATGACACCTTGTAAACGTCACATTGCACTAATGAAAACAAAACTAAACTAAATGCATGGATTAATTTTTATCAGGTGTGCTGTCAAATGTGTTATGGATCACTGGATAGATAATAAGACAAAATGCCTTACTATTTGCTGTTCAGCAGTGGCTATAAATGGGATTCAATGAGTTCTGTGCAGCAGATGCAGCTGCTTAATTTGCACAGTAATTAAATATTCCTTCCTGTTTGTCCATCTTCAGTTCACAGTGAACGATTATGCTGCTCTCAAGTAATTTCATTAGCCATCATGTAATTCCCCCTGTGCTTACACACAGAGCCGGTGGCCGACAGCACAATTAAAAACAAGTGACATGTCAGGGAGCGCATAAACCACAAAGAGGATTAACTGCTGTGTTTAGAACCACCACTGTTTACCCAGCATGCCATTATTCGTGTGCTGATGCCAGCACTGGGATTTTACCTTAATACACCGGATGGCTCAGTCAAATTTGACAGACGGTGGGTTTGATGGACAAACATACAGTTTAAAGCACAGCATCAACAAGTGTTGTATACCAGATAAGTTGGTCATTATACAGGAAGGCTGTGTATTTGATCAGACTGAGGCTCTCCTCCACTCTGTTGACAAAAGACTGGATCTTCAGGTAGGTCATCTTGTCCAATGGGAAGAAGCTGATGCCTCCGAATACATCGAGCAGGTCGCAGGACTGCAAGTGGAGAGTCTGCAGATACTGGAAACCCCAGCGTGATAACACACGGACACACACAGACACAGGAGACGCAAAAAAGAAAGGGTTTAGTTTACCTGCCCACAAGTGCTTGCTTACAGTTCAATACAGAAAAGAGGATATAAGAAACTCTTTGACTTGTACCGCATTGACATTCAACCTCTGACAAGCACACCACAGCCTCTCTCTTTCTCCCCGTATTTAGATTTCATGGTGGACAGGGAAGCCCGTGTTAATGGATGAAGGGTATTCCCTAATTAGAAATTAATTTTTAAAGCAGCTCCTTAAAAGCAATGTTCCGGCTAGTTGACAGAAGTGTGACGTGAAGACAAATAATGGGGGCAAGACAACGATCAAGACGTCAACCACGACTGCAAACATCTTACAGCTTTCCAAGAGTAACGGGAGCATTCACAAATAAACAGTGTCCCTATGACAACTGTCATCAGTGAGGGAAACCCTTGTGATAACAAGGACAGTCAGGCTCGAATGAGTTCTGTTAAAAACACACATGCCGGCATTCTAAGGGAATCATCCTGTCAAAGCAAGGTCAATATACATGCATGCATGATCTGAACTCAAAACATATCCGCCTAGCAACAAAAATGTTATGGCTTGTGAGTATTTATTACCCTGTAGAAGAATTTCTCAAGTTTCTGCATGAGCAGCTCCACGCCGCCAGCTTGCATTGCTCTGGAAAAGGTGCCATTGAAGAGCTACAGCATGAGGAAAATGAGCATTGTTAAAACATGACTTATTTTGGCATCATACAGGTATAAATTGGTAATGTGTGACACTCAAGAGCAATGATTCAACATTCCCCAAGTAATGTAATCCTTTCATTACGTATTTCAAGCAAGATTCCCTCAACATAATGCACAGACCTGACTTCATGAGAAGTGTTACAACCGGAAAAGACCAGCACTAAATTTAAATGAAACAACAGTATTGTACTGACTCCATGTTACCTTCTTTTTAATTTCTTCCTGTGTTTTCAGCTGATTGCAACTTTTACATTTTGTCTGTCATTTTTCTCTTATAGATTAACCTTAAAATAGTAATAATAGGAACTTAAAATACTATTTATTTCAGGAATAATTTCGGGAATTAAGAACATCTAATAAATAAACAAAAAAAAAATCCCCTGCAACACTTCAGAGTACCTCTGGGGGTGCAGAGTTGAGAAACACTACTCTAGGGTGTCATTACATGGCTTTGAGCGAATATGGTCTTTTTATTAGAATAAGCCTCCAATGCAGTAAAATACTATTTTAACACAAATGTGATAAAAGCAATGACATTTATTTTAATTACTTTATTAAACTTTAAGTCAAAGATTTCTTCATCCAGCAGATAAATGTATCACTACACACAGCAGCAGGAACCCTTTGACATTTTCTATATTTCTTAACAAGTCAAACAAATATATATTGTACTATTTCATGTCATTTCAAGAGCCGTGAAATGTGTATTTGTGAGGGGAAATGTTTGTGAACCTCTAGCATTAGTAATTTAACATTAATTACATATTTATTTAAATTATTTTAAGATTTAATAGAGTAGTCATTTGACTACAGATAGATACCGAACCCCAAGTCGTGCTCCACAATGCGTTGCTCAGAGTATGAATGTGTGTGAATGAGCCACGTTGTATAAAGCGCTTTGAGAAAGATAAGAATAGATCAGTGATATATAACAACTATTTTACTATTTACGAATCACCATTATGAAGATGGTAAGCTAGCACACACTCTAGGACGCTTTCAAATTTGCTAAGTAGCTCATCGGCAGAAGAACAATGAACAGCAACGATGTTTGTGTCAAAACATCACCACAGCTCATCTGCACTCTGTTCAAAGTCATGCTGACAAGCGAGAATGTTTAATGACTAAATAATTTCAAAAAGGACGTTTTGATGTGAATGATAAACATTTTGTTCTGAAGAAGAGAAAAAGAAGAGACTTAAAATGGAATGCATTAAAAAAAAGTGCATTCCAGTATAAAAACCTTTTCCTCATCTGTAAAACATGATGGTGGCTGTGTCATGGTTTGGGTCTGTGTTGCTAAATAACAACTTATCACACTGGTGGTTTAAGTGATTTTTGTGTTGTAAATGTTAAAAAGTATGGCAAATTCTAAAACCGCACTCAAACTCACCTTATACATGCTGTAGCACTGCCTTACCACTGCACCATAAACAGTATCCTACAAAAGGCAAGAGGGAAGCTAAGTACAACTGGCAATACTCAGAGATAAACAATGAAGACATACACGAATACTTTTCAGTACTCACAAGCATTTCCTCTTCCTGATATTCTACTGTAGGTGGTTTGCCATCTTTGTTTGGTTTCTCAATCATTGGATTTCGAACCACCTGAGGATGGATTTTTTTTTAATAAAACAGCACAAAGGAGCATTAAAGAGTTAAGAGCAGAATGATATTTAAAATGAAGGAGACAAACTCTGGACAAAGACTAAATACTGGGAAGGTGATGTACACATAAGCTTGCAAGATACCATGACCATCCAGAAATTTTCCTCGGGCTCAAAGAAAAACTGCCGGTTCTTCTGTGTGTGCAGGGATTTAGCTGGTTTTGTTGGACAGAACGTCCTGGAACAAAGGGGATGTGACAGTGAAGAAGGGCGACACACCCAAACAACACGCACGGCTCTTAAATTTCTGTCTGTATTTACACTAGATATTTATCAGTGTGCATCTGACCACTTATTGCAACATTTCCCTTTTCTATTGTGCTTCAGGCTTCCTTTTGCTTCATCACAGCTACAAACACTTAAATTTATGCTCAAAGTACAAATAAATAGACTGCAAATACAGCCATGATGCTGCTGCAGTAATATATACACCATAATACTGATACCTGGTGAATTGCACAATGGCCTCACAAAGGCCGACATTTCGGATCTTCTCGTTCTTCTCAACATCACTGGGGTGGTAAAACAGAATCTTTTTCTCTTCCTAAAACAAAAATATTTGCATTAGGTATGCTTTTTTCATCTAAAGGCTAAAAAGGTTTGCATAAGAACTCTTTATCAGGGAGTCTCACTCACCTCTCCTTCTCGAGGTCCAAACGTGGGGTTGTAAATGAAAAAACTGAGTAAAGATGGTGTGTACTGTTTCTCTTGCATTCCTGAGGCCATTTTGGGGCTGTGGCACACAAAGAGAAAGGTAACATACCTCTAGACTCCATCCAAGTTGCTCTTATGTAATACTTAGACTTGGACCTTTTATTGTCATTGTGCACTTTTTTGCACAGCGAAATTGGGTAGCAAGACCACAAAGGTGCAAAAGTAAAGCAAATAATATACAAAGAAGAAAAAGCAGTATATTTCATATTTTCATATATATATAAATACACGTGTGTGTGTGTGTGTGTGTGTGTGTGTGTGTGTGTGT
>NW_005187406.1:1497407-1501434 GCF_000239375.1 Pundamilia nyererei
GTGTGTGTGTGTGTGTGTGTGTGTGTGTGTGTGTGTGTGTGTGTGTGTGTGTGTGTGTGTGTTTAAACTAAATATGGGGGTGCACATAAGTGGTCTGCAGGTGCACATTCGCTAACAGAATAAAAGACGTGCGCCAGATAAGAAGTTGCAACGCCAGTTTGCGTACATAAGATTTTCTGGAGGAGGACAGACATTTGACTAGAACTCTTAAAGATGTCGAAGAAGCAAGCTCCTTTGGTGTTCCTCCACCTCCAAAGAAATGCCAGAAAGAGTCCGAACCGCAAAAGAAGTGCGTATACTCGGAAAAGTGGTTGCAGGAGGTGAGCTGGCTTCAAACAAATGATGAACGCACACAGATGTAGTGCAGAATATGCTGTGAAAATCCCACTCTAGCGGACAAAAACAGTGGCTGTTATATGTACGCAAATGCGCATTGCAACTTCTTATCTGGTGCGCGTCTTTTATTTTGACAACGAATGCGCACCTGCGGATCACGTATGTGCACCCCTGACTATACACGGTGTATGTAGAAACACTGAAACAGAACCAGTGTGGGGGTGTATACAAGGGCAGTAATATAATATAATAAATAAATAAGGGTGGAGGGGCTATGATCATTTGGGATGGGAATGGTAATTTCACAGAGACCAAAATATTGCACAGAGACCAAAATATTGCACAGAGACCAAAACATTGTATAGGGGCCAAAATACTGCATGGAAAAAGGGAAGACCAAAATATTAAGTCACCTAAACTTACCTGATCATCAGCATTAGTGTAACTTGTGTCTGCCTTTCCTTTGCTCCAGTGGCCGTTTGGTTAGCATGCCGTGTTCCTACAAAACAAAGACAACAACATCCAGTTATATAGTGACACAAATCCATTGGTAATAATACACTACTGGTAAGGTACACATTTTAAAAGGCGCTGGAAACATTCCTAAGAAATTCTGGCCAATACTGACATGATAGCATCACACAGTTGCTGCAGACTTGTTGGCTACACATACATGGTGGGAATCTCTCACTCCATTAGTTCTCTATTTCACTGAGATCTAAAGATTGCGCTTACTGTACTTAAATGGCCTCCACAGAGTATTTTCTGTTACCCTGCTGGAAGAAGCCATCAGAAGATGGCTACACTGTTGTCATAAAGTAATGAACATGGTCAGCAAGAATGCTACAGTAGACTGTAGTGTTTAAGCAATGGTCGAGGGGCAAAGAGAGTGCCAAGACAATATTCCACCCACCATTACACCATCAATAGCAACCTGAACTGTTGATACAAAGCATGTTGTTTACACCAAAATCTAAGCCTACCCTCTGAATGATGCAGGAGAAATCAAAATTTAGGCGAGCATGTGTGAACTGCAGCTTCAATTTCCTGTTCTTAGTTGACAGTAGTGGTACCCGGTGTGGTCTTCTGCTGCTGTAGCCCCCAATTCAAGCTTTGGCGTGTCATGCCTTCAAAAATGCTCTTCTGCATACCTTGGTTGTAAACTAGTGGTTATTTGTATAAGTTTGCCTTTCTATCACCTAGAAACATTCCCCTCTGCCATCAACAAGTCATTTTAATTCCAAAATTGGATGCTCACTGGATATTTTCGCTTTCCCTGGAAACCCTAGAGATGGTGGATCAGCAGTTTCTGAAATGCTCAGACCAGCTTGTCTGGCATCAACAACGATGCTGCGTTCAAAGCCACTTAAAATCATCTTTCCTTTCCATTCTAATTTTCAGTTTGAACTTCAGCAGGTCGTCTTGATCATGTCTACGTGTCTAAATGCACTGAACTGCTGCCATGTGATTTGCTTATTAGATATTTGCATTTAAAAGTTAGCAGCCATGTTGCTGTGTACAATAATAAAACGGTGTACCAGTTTTTGACCATTTTGGTTAAAGTTAGAGGCACTAGGTCACGCAAGGTAAAATTTTAGCAGTTCACTTCATTTACTGGAGATAAAAGTGATATAGTTCAGACGCTTACACCTCTACATTTAAGGGGTGTGTTTGTTTTCTACTCGTTTTACATTTTGTCATTATTGTCTCGTACACATACGGTACTGCAAATGAAATGCTACTACTGTACTTTAGCCGGCAGAGAGAAATACTTGGATATTTTTATACAATATGTGTTATAATAAACTACAAAACAAACACATAAGGAAATTTATGTGATTGTGTACTACTACTGACAAACATCCAGTCAGCGACCAGCCGGAGTCACTCAGAGCAGCTAGCTTGTTAGCTTGGCTCTGCTAGCTGTAGGCTTGTGTTGGCTGTCGGAGGAACCGTCAGTGAACCGTGACAGTAACACTCACCTTACAGAAGATAAACACAACACGTCCATGTACTCGCTGATACAGACAGTGAAAATTAAAAGAACAAATGCGTAAATGGTGTTAATGGGAAGCGAAGCCGCTTGCATTCTACTTCACATCCTTAACTTCCTGCTTTTAGTTACGAGGTGCCACAAGCTCAGTCGCTCGGGTCAAACCGCTTTCAAACAAAGTTTCCTACTCTCCAAATGGGGGGTTCAAATGATCTGTGGGGTGCTCCAGTTTAACTGACCACAACACGTTTTGCTGAGTAAGCATACTGCTGTGCAATAATATTACAGAATTAGAATTTTTAAATACATAATAGCAAGATACAAAGTTTGTCTTTTTCGTTTTAAAATGTTTTTTTCTCTTAATTTGCACCCTTTATATCTTATCTTTATAGAAAATTAAATCTTTAAAACATACATTTCTTAATTACGGACATTTCAGGTTATAAATGATGAATAGTACAGTTGATACTTAGGAATTAGTGCCACCAAAACATGCCTGCACCCAGACTGTTTTTCTTTTGATTCTCCAGTAAAGCTGTCTGTGAAGGTTCTCAGTCATACAGGTCATCGTAGTCAAAGGAGCTTGCAAAGAAAAGCATCTGGACTTATTTTGATTGCTAGACGTTTCACCTCTCATGAACTGAAGAAGCTTCTCGGATGAGAGGTGAAACGTCTTCAAGCAACTTAAAGAAGTCCAGATGCTTTTCTTTGCAAGCTCCTTTGACCTCCAGTAAAGCTGTAATCTTGTGTGTATTTGTTTTTGATTTAGACTGGCATTTATATGTTGTGTTTTGGGTCTTACCGACAACAATGTGCTTTACACTACAAGTTGTGTCCAAATATTTACATATATCCATTTTATTCTATAAATTTAAGCTTCTTTATCTTCCTTTTTTCTACACCTACAGCCAAATAATCTAAGAGGCATGTCTTCTGGACTTTGAGCAACACATGGAGAGGCCTTTTCTGTAACAAAGGCTGACATTTGACAGGGAAATTTAGACCCACAAACGTCTTGATATGATGCACCAGTGTTAAGCACTGCTTTATGTATAACTTTATCATCAAAGCATACTAAACACCATAATATGAGTTCGTTTAATATATACACAGTCAGTTCACAAGTGTGTGTGTTTCCACATGTTTATTTACCACATTCATTGTCAGGGGGGGAATGCTACAGACGAGAAACCACATACCAATATAATGAAAAGACACATTAAGTTGTGATGCCTTTAAAATAAAAAAAGGCCTTTTTTTTAAAGCAATTTGTGCACACAGACATTAATAGAAAACATATTTAATCCCTGGAAGTGGATCAGAAGACTCCAGATGTGGGAAAGTGACCAAAGGACCTGAATGCTTGAACTTTTTTCATCTGAAAACTCAGGATAGGACCATGGATTGGAATTCTGGGGAAAAGAATAAACAAATAAAGGAATACTCAGAATTAATCATAGCTCTGCATGTGCCACGTGACAAAAATCAAGAAAACAAGCAAATTTAAATCTTGTGTCAATTCCCTCCAGGATTAGGGAAGAGCTGGTAAATAAACAATAAACACAGACTAAAGCGGTCCATTTTGAATCGCCTAAATCCTTCATCCTATTAACTAAGACAACTTTTTTGTTTGCAAATGGATAATGGGTAAAACTGGGGCAAATGATCGAGCATGATGATGACCTTAATATCAACATG